>NW_016690223.1:453000-525333 GCF_001604755.1 Lepidothrix coronata
GCTTATCTGAATCTAAAAAAGAAACAAGGCTGGACCTTTTATTCATTTATTGTATACCATTGTTGGAAACTTTTATTTTACATCTACATGCATAATTTCAAAGCGTATGTGTACTTGATAAAGCTGGCAAGGTGGAAAATTTTAAATCAACTGAAGCAAGAACTTCTGTGAATTTTGGTTAGGGGCTTGGGTGGATCTGAAGAATGACCGAACCTGCTTTGATGGCGTAAAGATATAAGCCATAACTGCACTCCATTTTCATGGGGCATTCCTAAGACATCTCCTGTTTGGGTTTTATGAACAGAACATGGATTAACTCTTGAGGATTAAGAAAGGAGGAGCAGAGATTCTTCTTGTCATGATGAAGTCTTCACTGAATAAACTGGATGTTTTAAATTCCAGCACAGTTGTATTTGAAGTTATTCTGATCCTCTTGAGCAGAAATTTCTTTGGCTAGCATCCAATTTTCCAAAGTATCTGGGTACTAGAAAAAGTAATGAAGGAGCACTGAAGGATAAATTGCTCATAATATCAATGTAAAACTTAACTGGGAATGCTTTTTGCAGTAAGTGGCTTTTCTTGGTGTTTCTACATATATTGTCATAAGATCAGAGGTCGAGAAATAAATCTTGGAAAATGGGACCTTTCATCTGAGTTGGAAACCAGGACTTGGCTGGTCAAACATTATTCCAGTTCTGGCGTAATGTGTTCATGTCACTTTTGCTGCTGAAGAAGGAGTTTATTTTAGGATGGATTACAGTGGTCTGGTGTGAACAAGAAAAGTAGCATCCCTTGCATTTTCTCAGATAAGTATCTAGCCAACGTGTTATACCCCTGGTTAGATTCTAATCTCTCCTCATGAAGAGTCCAGCAGGACCTTAAGGCTTTTTGAGGGTTACATGGAGTCCACTGATAACAATACTTGAGAGATCCAAGAAGAGGATGTTTTCCTTTACCAGGACCACTTACATCCAGTTTAAAGTCACTACTGGCTCACATTTCACTTATCTGCTGGCCTTGTGCAACTGCTCCATCTGAGTGTATCAGTAAAGAAAATCATGAAAGCTTGGGTGCATTTATGTTCTTGATGTCAGTAGTTGGTTCTGTTTCATGAATTTTCCAAATGGCTTTCAGAAGTTAGAGTGGAAGAGGCTTAAAGTATAAAGGTTGACGAGAGGGACTTGAAAGGATCTCAGTTTCCTATATAGTTTATGATTCAGTGGAACCAAACCCCTATGGTCAGTTGTTTGATAGTCTCGCTAGACAAGGTTATTTACTTGTTGTCATTTGATACACTACACATTAACATCTTCCTGTTTGGAGTACCTTTCTTACAGTAGTGCTTGCTGATTTTTTGTTTTTCTGATGTGTAAATGCTGCATATGGGGTGGAAATAAAGAGATCCAGATGCATTCATAGGCTGGAATGGCTGTATGGAGACAGCCATGGAGGCACTTCTGGAGCATCAGTAATCGTGGTTCATGTCACTGCATTTGTATTGAGGAAACAAAACTGATTCAGCAGGATACAGCTTAGCTCTATGAAAACAAAAAGATGCTACACTGAGAAGAAAAAGTGATAGTGTTACAGGCATATGTTACATCTGTTCATACCCTGTTTGGTGGGCCAGCATGTGTCAGAACTTGTGGCCTTTGTAGGGGAATATGCACCTGTTTAGTTCTGTACACATAGAGTGAACCACGGCTTGTTAATTTGGGTTAAAATAGTCTAAATAGTAGAAATTGCATATCCCCCAAATGGCAATTTATGTCCATGTTGCTCTAGTTGCCTTCAGGCCTTTGGGCCTATTAGAGTTCTTAGAAGCTGTCAGCTAGAGATTGGGTAGCTGGACACAAGTCAGTACATTGAAATAACTCTTCCCCACCCCCAAAAATCACTCCTCAGAGGACAGATCTTAGATAAGCTGAAGCATCAGAAAGTACGAGACAGAGACCAAAGACATAGAGATAAATAAAGTGTTTTCAATGTGGCAAGTCAAGCATCCTGTACTAGTGGCATTCCAGGACATTTCTTATTAACTCTGAAAAAGGCAGATGAATGCAGGATGGCAAACCTTTTAGTAAAGGCCAAATTATTTAGTTTTTTCCAGACAGTATGAGACAACAATATCAGATGGGTTTACCAAAAGACAGTGTAGTCAGGATGGTGACAGATCCACTGTATTGTGGTCTCTTGGGCCTATAATGAAATAACATGGGCAGCTCATGCATTGTTAACTTCTACATTGACTCACTGCTCAGGAAAGACCTCAGTATCACAGTGGGTAGCTCACTGGAAACTTCTACCCCCTCAGCCTCAGTAGTCAAAAGAGAACTTGCCAACAGAATCAAACAAAAACATTATGGTGGCCAAAAACAGCATGGAAGATACTGAGTGTACAGTTATGGAAATAAAGTGCTTTCTTTTCTCGAAGACTGTTTTCAGTTCTGCTTTCCTGAATTTAAAAATATGCATTAGAAGTAAAAGGAATCCTGGAGAAAAGGGACATTATCAGTGCCAAGAGACCACCACACAAGGCAAGAGTGAGATCAATCTCAGGTTAGCAGAGGTGGAACAAAACCTGGAACAAATATAAATAAATGGAGAAATGTTCCTCTTTTTCTCTTTCATGCCATGTCAGAGTAGAGTTCCACTGCATAGCTGTGCAGTTGACATAAAATATCAACTAAGATCATAGCTGGACTGAAAGATGTAGGAGACATTCATGACTGGCTTTGAAAGGTTTACAGACCCTTGTGGTTGAGGGTATATAGCACTGACTGATGGATGTTAAAAAGAAACTCCACTGATGAACTCTGAGCTGCGTAACTTGGGATATGTTGGAGGACAATATATATTCCCTTTCTTCCAATTTGAAAACCACTGCCAAGTTGGAGAGATTGAGATAACACGGTATCAGCTGAATTGGGAGGTCATTTGGTTTCCTATGTTCATTTACCATCTCCAGGAAAGCAAGAATGCCTGAAAGTGCAGTGAGGATTTAAAGCATTTTCTATACTCCATAACTTTTAAACCTGATGTGAGTAGTAACATTTTGGTATTTTTACTGTCTTGTGAATAAAGTCTTGGTATTTAATATAAATTATTATGAGCACTCAGCATGTTAAATGGGAACTCAAATAGAGCTAGACGTGTTAAAACTGTTATTCTTTCAGAAATAAGGCTGGATGACATGATTATGACTTTTTTTCTTTGAAAGCTCTCTCTTCTGTTACATTGAAGCCCACAGAAGACCCTGTAGAGCAAAGCAAGGGAGTGTGCACAAGGGGACAGAACTGAGGCACTGCAGGGCAGGCACTTGTAATACATGATGAGGAGTTAGCTGTACTGAACACCCTTGAAGAATTTTTTCTATTAGCTTTTATTCCACTAGAGGATCAAGGAGGTCACCCTCCAGATCACACTGGTGCATTGTCTGGGACAGGGTGTTACTTGACACACTGGGACTTTTCAACTTTTTAAACATTTTGTTTCATTTCCTCCCTTGCTGCCTGGCAAAATTATGAGTAAGACTGACGGGTTGCAAAATTTGTCTCCCATGTAAATATGAAAGTGATTTAACAGATAATGTTTCACAGTCTCACCCTCCTGCCCACCCTAACAAGCCTGCTCCATGATCAGAATAGCTGCAGCTTTTTCTGTGCTGCAGCTCAGCTGCCAGCTTCTGTAGTGTCTGCCGGGGCCGGGAGGGAAGGAACCACTCAGCTGTTACTGAGAGTGTTAACTTTAGATGTAGCATCGGGTTTCCTATGTGAGGGAGTGTTCGTGTCCCAGGCCCTTCTTAATCAGCTTGAGGATGCTGTGTGGGCGTTAGCTCTGCCTCTGAGTGTCAGTGAGCAGCCGGCAGTGAAAAATCTTTCCTGCAGAGACGCAACGTGTCAGTCTTGTAGACATGTACCCACCACCCGTCTGCTGACGGGTACATGAATATTCTGAATTAGGTCCTTCTTTTGACCAAGGGACGCTAAACATACTGTGAAGGCGATGGAAGATGTTAACATTCAGGAAGAGCTTTATCTTTTCTCGTTTGCATTTTGTTAATGTTTGAAGATCCACTGAGTTCTTGGTTGTGTGGGAAAGTTGAGCTTCACTGAAGCAATTTCTTCACTTAACACAGAGCTTACTCTATCACACCAGCTTACTTAGTCACTGGTGTGTTGACAAGACACTCATCCAGGTAAGTAGTAGGGACACGGAATATTAGCCCCATCCTGTGCTAAGTCCTAGTTCACATGCAATACAATTAATCTACATGCAGCATTGTGGGCAAGGCGTAGTCTCTGAGATTTTAGGATCTGTAATCATAGAATAATAAACTGGTTTGGGTTGGAAAGGACCTTAAGGTCATGTAGTTCCAACCCCACTTCCATGGGCAGGGACAATTTCCAGAATACTCAAAGTCCTGTTCCACCTGATACTGAACACTTCCAAGGATGGAGCATCCACCACTTCTTTGTGCACCCTGTTCCAGTGCCTCACCACCCTCACAGTGAAGAATTTCTTCCTAATATCTTCTTAATTGTTCAGATTTAGGGCTTTGGCAACAGTCCTGCTTACTCTCTTGGTCTCTAAAATGCCAGCCTGACCTCCTTGCTTCACCAGAGGAACATTTTGAGGGTTAGCACTTGGTAGCCTGTGTGTGTACTGTTTGAACACTGGAAGAAGGGGTAAGTATGGTTAAGATTTTTGCTCGCAAGGCTGCTGTAGTGCTGGAACAAACCAATGGGACTAGTTATGAACCTCCTGTACTGAAAGTTTTGGGAACAGGCTGGATAAATGAACATCTGCCAGTGTTGGTGTTAGGAGCATTTCATCTTGCCAGAACGCAATGGGACTGGGGTAGGTAACCTGGTAGCCTTTCCAGACCGGTATTTTCTGATGTTGATTGTCTTTCAGAATGAAAAACATCACCTACTGACAGCTTGAGCCACAGCCTTAACCTAGTCATGCTGGAATGTTAATGGACACCTTTCCTGTGCAGGGCTAGCACAGAGAATGACCACAGGCTTGCCTGTGCTGGCTTAAGAGCTACGCAGTCTGAGTAGTCTTGGACTTCCACTGGGAAAAAGGGAAAAAGTTTCCATAGGTCAGTGCAGCCAGACCTGAATATGTTTGGCTGTGCTCCCTTACAAAAAAGCAGTATGTTTCAACTGGACACAGCCCTGTTACTCTGGCTGTTTGACTTCTGGGCCAAAGTTGGCTTCATTCTGCTTTTTTTGTGATGCTGAGAGAGAAGCAGTGGGCTGGCTGCACCTGTTCATATGGATGTGGCACAGCAGGAGCAAGTATTTCTTCCTTGGTGGAGAAATCTGTGGAATGAGTTTGTCACTTGTTTCACGGGGGTGAGGCAGTAGAGCTATGCATTCCTGAATCAGCAGGCTCCTCTTGCCTTGTGGCATTCGGCAACCGCACATTAAATCTAGAGCTATAAATTGTATAATTTGCATAAGATATTAGGCAGAGAAGCACAATGGGACAGACACTAATTGCTGATTTGGGAATCCTCACAAGCATTTGCTAGGAGATAAACTGCAGTTACTTCAGTATTGGGCAATTAGTGTTGGTTTTCTAAAAGGAGAGAAGTGTATCACACCAGCTGGTTTCTTATACTGTGGAATTTGCTGATTCCATTGTTGCTCTCGGGGACACGTTTTTAGTTCCTTTTTAAGACAATATTTTTTAAAAACCTACTGGTTTTGGCAGGAAGGCAAATGCAGTTTATGAGGGATGTTCCCACCAAGAAAGTTCAAATGCACACCCCTATTTTGCTGCAAGGAAATGAATTCTGCCATAAATTCTTTGGCATTCCATAGTTCTGTCATAGGTTGTCATGCAGGTGCACTAGAGCACAGATTAGGGCTTTCTGGTTGATTTTTGTTGCCTTTGCAACATGAGTTTTGGGGGTAAAATCTAAGCAGACATTTTATTGCAGTTATCATTAATTTAGACAAAGTTTTCTGATCAGCTGGTTGGCTGCCACTTAGTTAAACTGCTAAACCTAGATAGCAAAAGTGCTTAGGGGGAGTGCAGAGCTCTACACTTGCCACGTTTTGTAGTCAGTCTGAGCATTGTGTCTTCCAACACTGCCCCACAATGTTTGTATGCCTTCCTGTTTTAAGAGCTGTTAATGAAATACAGGCAGTTCTGTAAGTGTGATTCTTCCCCTCAAGGTCCTGCACAGTGGGAAAGTAAATGTCCTAGATGCTAGAGCTGATTGTATTGCTTTTGGTTTTCAGTATTTTGAAAGAAAATAATGTTAGAAGAGATCAGAAAATATCCATTTTATTTTCACTGAAATTATCATTTATAATGAGCCTAAAAGAGGTGGTGGAAAGAGTCAGCATTTTTGAGATTTCAGAATCTGGAGAAGAGAAGAAAATAGCTCGTCTTTTCCTCTCCTTCCTCTCCCAATCTTATTCCGTATATTGCTGGCCCAAAAATCCCAAGAAGAAAGGTGACTTGTTCTTTTGGACACTTAATATAAAGTCAGAGTAAAGGAGCTTTGCTTTATGTTTCACTGAAAAGCATTTTACTTCACACCTGTGATGAAAGTACAAGCCCTGTTGCAGGCAGTTTGGCCCATCCATTTGTTTTGAACTTAACAGTACGGACTTACTATAGCTATAAACTAGTGATATGCAAAAATAAAACACAAACTGCTCACACTAGTGGGGGGCTGGATTTACAGGAGTGTCCCATTTAGGAGATTCTGTGGGCTTGTCTTCATTAGGTGTGTTGCTTTTCGTTCTAGTGAATGACAGCTCTGATGTGGATGCTCTTACACAACTTCCTGCGTGGGAGAAGGGATGAACAGTACCAGAAGAAAGCACCTTTGTATTCTTTATAACTACATCCATGCAGGTGTTTGGGCAGGGTTACCATTCCAGATGGTAATTGCATCCTTGGCAGGAACTTCTCCATGGATGCAGCTCTTTGCAAGTGCATGCCTGTCCCGAGCCAAGATCATGCCATGCTTTGCCTCTTCCCTCTTGCCTTATTCCTTTAGAGTGGTTATTTTCAAAGACACTGTTGTGAATTAGGAGAAATTCTTTGTGAAACAGGCTGAAGATGCGTAACCATCACTTAAGTAGTTAGACAAGCTTTTAAAATTATGTAACCAAGTAGCTGAAACAGTAGTGGAACCTGTGCCAAACACAGGCGTATGTTGCTCTCTGGACCTTACATGCTTGATTTGTGAAGGTTTATCTGCCTGGGATTGTCTTTATGCACCAGATGCAGCAGTAGTAGCAACCTAAGGTGTTGCTGAGGTGAGGGGGGAAAAAAAGGGAATAGGTGAAAATGCTTCAATAGGTGGTACATTTGTGCCTATGAAGCTGACTCTCTACCACAGAACACAAAAAAAGAGAGCAAGACAGACAGACTGGTTGTGCACAACAAACCCGTCTTTTTTTTGTTCTTCCTGCAAGGAAATGGCACTTCTGTGTTAGTTCAGTATCCAGGGTTATCAACATAAGCAATTTAGCCAGGATTATCTAGTCCTGGCCCACCTGTTGTAAGCACTTTATCATCCAACCCCTTCCAGAAACCCAGGCTGAGCCACTGGGAAAAATAGCCAGGTTTTCTCCTTTTCCCCACCTTATTAGGAACATGGAAAGGACTCTGATGAGCATTGAGTCTGTTAACCCAGCACTACCAAGCCCACCACTAAACTATGACCTTAAGTGCCTCATCTCTATGTCTGTTAAATAACTCAAGGGTTGGTGATTCCACTACTTCCCTGGGCAGGCTGTTCCAATGCTTGGCAACCCTTTCAGTGAGGAATTTCTTCCTAATATCCAGTATAAATCTCCCCTGAAGCAACTTGAGGCCATTGCCTCGACCTATCCCTTGTTACTTGGGAGAAGAGACCAACCTCCACCTGGCTGCAGCCTTTGTTCAGGCAGTTGTAGAGAGTGATACCCCATGAACCTCCTTTCCTCCAGGCTAAATAATTCCAGCTCCCTCAGCTGCTTCTCATAAGACTTGTGCTCCAGACCCTTCACCAGCTCCGTTGCCCTTCTCTAGACATGCTCAGAATCACAGAATCAATTAGGTTGGAAAATACCTCTGAGGTCAAGTCCAACCTATGACTGAACGCCACCATGTCAACTTGGCCATGGCACCAAATGCCATGGCCAATTCTTTCCTTAAACACCTCCAGGGACAGTGACTCCACCATCCTGGGCAGTCCACTCCAATGTCTAATCACCCTTTCTGTGAAGAAATTCCTCCTAATGTCCAACCTAAACCTCCGCTGGCACAGCTTGAGACCGTGTCCTCTTGTCCTGTCACTAGTTGCCTGGGAGAAGAGGCTGATCCCCACCTCTCTACTACCTCCTTTCAAGTAGTTGTAGAGAGTGACTGAGCCTCCTCTTTTCCAGGCCGATCACCTCCAGCTCCCTCACAAGACTTGTGCTCCACCCCCTTCACCAGCTCCATTGCCCTTCTGTGGACATGCTCCAGCACCTCAATGTCTTTCTTGTAGCGGACACAGGTGTGGCCTCACCAGTGCCAAGCACAGGGGCATGATCACTGCCCTAGTCCTGCTGGCCAGGGTACCACTGGCCTTCTTGGCCACCTGGGCACACTGCTGGCTTATGCTCAGCTGCTATTAACCAGCACCCCCAGGTCCTTTTTCCTTCAGGCAACTTTCCAGCCATTCTGCCCCAAGCCTGTAGTGCTGCCTGGGGTTGTTGTGTGCAGGCAGGTACTTGGTCTTGTTGAACCTCCTATCACTGGCCTCATCGCATCAATCCAGCCAATCCAGATCCCTCTGCAGAGCCTTCCTACCCTCCAGCTGATCAACATTCACACCCAACTTGGTTTTGTCTGTGAATTTACTAAGGGTAGACTCGATCCCGTTGTCCAGATCATTGACGAAGAATTAATCAGAGTAACACCACTTGTGACCAGTTGCCCGCTAGATTTAACTCCATTCACCACCACTCTCTGGGCCTGGCTATCCAGACAGTTTCTTATCCATCAAAGAATGCACCTGTCCAAAATTATATGCTCTATGATTTTCCCTGGCACCGAGGTCAGGCTGACAGACCTCAAGTTCCCCAGATCCTCCTTCTGGTCCTTACTGTAGATGGATTTCACATTTGCTCCATTCAACTGGAACTTGCTTAGCCAAGACTGCTGATAAATGATTGAAGGGGGTTTGGTGAGCTCTTCCACCAGCTCCCTTAGTACCCTTGGGTGGATTCCATCTGAATTCCACCCCATAGACTTGTGTGTGTCTAAGTAGTGTAGCAGGTTGCTGACCATTTTTCCTTGGATTATGTAGGCTTCATTCTGCTCCCTGTCTCTGTCTTTCAGCTGGCAGGTGGTTCAAGAGCCTGGATATTTAAACAGTTGAGAATCCCCTCTAATTTTAAGTCCAAATTGATTCACAATCAGGTTTACAGGTTTACCCACCAAAGGTAGCAACATCTTGTAACAACACAAGTTTCTGTCTGCGTTGGCTGTTTTATATTTTGTTGGAGCCTGAACATTGGCACAAAGAAAACCAGCTCATATTGAGACAGAGCTTCATTCAAAGCATAATAAGCATGAGAATCACATCTAGACATGTGCAAACTTCTCTGAAGCAGGCAGTACTTGTCTTATCTTCCCTATCAATATATCTGATTTACCACAAGATAAGGATTAGGAAGGAATTCTTAAACAATTTTATCTCCTAAATAAAAATATACCAAATTTTAGGTGCACTTTTAACCGTAAAAGTTAGTGAGCTGCATTGGCTCACTAGTGTTTGTTTAGTTGCAGTGAAAGTGAAAGCCTGCCTGGATCTGAAGAATAAAACAAATGCATTTCATATTGAATGTAATGTGTCTCATGATAGGCAGCTGCTTTTGATCCATTTTCCTTCTGTGCTCTCATGCAGTCATGTTTTTATATTACTTTGTCCAAGAGAATTTCTTTTAGTAACTTTACATACTTGGTTAGCCTTTATAGGAAAATTCATTTTTCCTTTTGTAAAGGTACATCTGCATGCATTAAATGTTTGTTCAGACTTACAGGGAAGTTTTTTATTTTCTTTGAAACCTAAACGTAAGTAGGCTTCCTCTTCTTTTCTTTTTTGACTTGAAAAAAACAACTGAGTTTTTCAAAACATTTTCTGGTTTGTGCTCTGCTTGTGTCATTTTCTTTTGCTGTATACACCATGTATACTGCAACTTCTCAAGACTGAAGTGTTGATGTGTGTTTTTAGTGGCTATAGGGCACATAGTATTAATCTAGGAACAGCACTATCATTATCTCCATTAAATTAAAGCATTGGTACATTAAAGCCAGGAAGGTACAGAGAGACATTTGAAGTTGTTAAACCTGTTGAAGAACTCCACTGTGCTTGGACTTGGAAGGCTTGATCCTGTTTCAATACTTTGTCATGGTGCCTGGGTAGGTACTAATCTCTCCATCCCCTTGTTTCTTCATTTCACACCCCATCCCTTCATCAGTCCTATTTGGTTTGAAACTTCTCTGAGGGAGGCACCACCTATTATTGTGTGTTTTGCACAGTGCACAAAATATTTACCTCCCAGTGCCACTGTAATACAAATGATCCTGAAACGTTAGGGGAAGATGGTAAGGCTTCCGTGGTATCCACACAGCTTTTAATTTTAACTGCGTACAGAGGAAACACTTTGAAACAGCATTTAGTGAAAGCTGAATCCTGAGCTATGACCTGGTTTCTTTAAATATCCAGGTTTTGTCATTATTTTGAAGCCTTCAGTATCTGATGCTAAAAATACACTGTACTGAGCTTCCCACATGTATGTAGTTATATAAATCTTGCCATAAATAATACTTGTTCACTCGATCATTATAGAAATGCCTTGACATGCAGTTCATAAGGGATTTGCTCAGAGCAAACCAAAATTGAGTAGAAAAACACAGATTAGAATGAGAGTTCCTAGACCTATTTAGATCCTGCTTATATAGCATCATTTCAATAATTTCAGAGCCTAGTTTGTAATTTTTCCGATATGCAGACAAATCAGAAGGGGGCTAAGGAGAATCCTCCATAATTCCTCAGCCAGCTGTGAAATGCAAAGGGTTGGTACTGCAGCTTTACAGTAGCACACCTTGAAAAGGTGTAAGTTAAATATCTTAATATTCTGTCATTGTACTATGCACAAGCATAAAGTGGAATGCTTCAGTCCTTTACAGTTTGGATTTCGGGGCCATTTTGTAGAAATGCTTGAGACTGTAAAACTAAAACACCGAGTAGTATGAAAGTCCTGGTTGTTGACAGTTATTGGGAGAATTTTTTAAATGGAAGGGAAAAAAGGTTAGTTGAACTGATGGTATGCAAGGCAGGGTTCTTCAGGCTAGCAAGAAAAGTGCAAGTGGATTTGTGCTTAAAAAAAAAAAAAAGAAGAAGAAGAAAGAAACCAAAAAAAAGGAAAAATAAAGACCTTATAGGAGCCTTTCAGTACCTAAAGGGGGCTTCCAAGAAGGCTGAAGAGGGACTTTACACAAGGGCATGCAGTGGTAGGACAAGGGGGAATGGCCTTAAGCTGAGGGAGGGTAGGTTTAGATTAGATATTAGGAAGAAATTCTTCACTGTGAGGTTGGTGAGGCACTGGCACAGGTTTCCCAGAGAGATTGTGGACTCCCTGTCCCTGGAGGTGTTCAAGACTGGGCTGGATGCAGCTCTGAGTAACCTGGTCTAGCAGAAGGTGTCCCTACCCATGGGAGAGGGGTTGGAATTAGATGATCTTTAAGGTCCTTTCCAACCCAAACTATTCTACAATTCTATGAAAAAAGATTGGTGCTGAAGGGGGATTATCTTGACAGGGAGCAGTTATGAACAATAACTCCTAGGATATCACATATAACTTGCAGGTATTAGTATAGCAAAGCACAGATGCTAAGATTAGTGAGGGTGCAAGCTTGTATTAAGCAAACTGCTGAAGCGAAGTCTGAAATGGGAGTGAATGGTGCAGTTGACCTCTGCAAGAGTGTTAGTAGTAAACGTACGTCAGAAATTCTTACTGAGATCTCAGGGTTGATTTAATTAGGAAGAAAATGTTTTGACTTAATTCTCAGAAATGAGCAATCCCTATTCGCATGAATCCCAGTTTTGCCTTAGGTTCTTCTGTCAAGTGATGGATGTCATTGGTGTCCAGTTTACCAGTCCCTCAGCCTGACAGATTGCCTTCATGTTTATTCCTGCACATCCTGCTTCAAGTTGAAAAATAAGATTGTACAATCAGTGCACTGGGAGCTGCTGTGAAATTCATTTCTGCAAAGAAACAAAATTGCAGTTTGTTAGACCTATTACTAACAGCCAGACTCTGTAGAACCTAATTCAGACCTTAAACTTTAGGAGTGAAGAAAATTGCTATGCACAGAACAGCAAGGCAAAATGCTCAGATACCTCTGGGGAGAGAGACCTGTCTCCCATGAAGAGTAGTGGGGTTTTTGGTGCCCGTTCATGGAAAGGTCAGCCTGTGTGCTCCCCAGGACCCCTGCAGAGCCTTCATTATGCCAGAACATTGGAGGGGGAAGGAACATGTAGTAAGCATCAGCAGGACTGCAGTGTTCATTTTTAAAGTATGACATTTTTTCGTGGGTCCTAGATCTCATTTCTGTACATGAGGTGAGAATTGTACTTAGCTCTGATCTGGATGCACTAGGGATAATTTGTTGTTTTGCAAGTGGAAGATGAATGGAATTACTCAGGGCATCCTGGTTTACCTCCAGCAGTTCTCATCCAGCTGCTTAGCTTCTAACTAACATTTGTGGGTCAGATCTGTGAGTTCACTGCCTTTTGATGTAGAATGATGTTGCGAAAGAATTTCAGTTTTCTGACCTTTTGTTGTTCTGTCATTTCTCTGCCTTCCTTTTTTTCTTTCTGGCTACGTGATCTATGAATGCAAGATTGAGCAGAGATCCTTTCCAGGACGATACTCATTTGTTTCCCTTAAAAAGTAGGCAGGGAACATGAGTGAGAGAAGGCAGATTGGGAGGAATAGGAAATTCAAGCAGTGTAGTGGGGTTGCATTATTAAGCGTGAGAATGAATTGCTCATACTGCTTTTTGAAAGGGATATTGCAAAAGAAGTCAGTAATTAAAATTTAAGACATTTTGGGGTTTTGTGAAGCTATTTAAAACTTAATTATTCAACAAATTATTTGATATAGTTCAATGCCAGTTATTACAAAGTAGTGAGAGAACAGATATTCAAACATCATAATTTTCCTGCCAGGGCATGACAGGAAGTGGTTAGACTTTTAGGAGAACGAACAGTGAAAAAGACTTTAAAAAAAAATCTGTTTTCTCTGTCCATATTAAATAACATGCTAAAAGAGGATACTAAGAGCAAATGAGGCATTTTGTAATTTATCTTCACTTCCAGGGTACATCAGTACTGGAAGCAGCTCTTCTCATACTGCAACTCTCTTCTCACCTAGTGAGAAGAAAAATATGATTGGAGAACATGTGCTCTAGTTCAATGGGGTACAAGCATCAAACAAGTGTATTTGCAAGAGAACCTGAGGCCACCTAATTCTAGGTTTTACACATGTACAAGACTAGAGCATGAATTCCACTGGAGAGTGCTTATTCTTAGAAAAATAAAACAATAAAATGTTCCAATATGTGAATGCAGATGCCTTATCCACATGCTAAATCTGGGTGTGGAGATTGACAGGTATTATTTGTCTTCTAAGCATCTGGAAATGTGTGCACGTTTTTCCCTTTCCATTTTATTAACTGTTAGTTGTGCCAGGGCCCTCACTGGGGGGGATTTCTGAGCTGCTCAGTATTTGCCAGTTTAAAAAAAGTTCATTCCACAGTGAGCTTGAACTGCTGGCAACAGCAACTTTTCCCACCAAGCTAGGGAAGGAGAAGTAAGTGCATCTTATTTGTGCTGCTGAAAGCTATCTCTGTAAAGATGGGTTTACTGGTGGCAGTGGGACTGCTTGTCTAGGCCCTGGTGAATTCTGGCCACTTGAGCAACATCCACACTACGTGCTGGCCGTACACATGTGAAGTCTTCCAGCCCACCATCCCCTGTGCCCCATCGCGATGTGTCCCATTGCTGCGGTCACCTCTCTGCCTGGGATGTGGCTTAAGGCTGTCCAGTTTCAGGGCACTATATAACTTTTTCAGTCACTCTTGTCAATGAGGAAATGGTTTATCGAAGGATCATGAGTGTTGTAGCACGAACCTTGACGGACTGACAGTGTTTAATAAAATTTTGGGGGTTGGTTTTAATTTGTGAAGTAGCTGGAGTCTACCTGAATTGATCACCTCCAAACCTAGCCACAAATCTTTGTGTTCAGGTCATCTGGATTAAGACTTTAATCTGAGTAACTACGCAATATGCATGTGCCGTTTTGTAACACTGTATTATGCCTGGTCTAATGCTCAGTCTTTTGATTTTTAGTCATTCAGGCAGGGATGTTTTTCTCACCATTGCAGAATACTTCTGACAAGCAAGAACAATGAAAAGAGGTACTATTTAGGCTTCAGAGCCCAATGTCTCCAAAAGTAGCCAAAACCTAAAGCAGTGGGGTTTTTTTCCTTCTTCTCATCTGTCAGCATCTCAGAAATTGTAGTGTCTCATTCTTTTCTCTCTAGAGCCCTTATTTATTCAATTTACCTCAAGCGAAGTAAAAAACTAGAGTGTTTTATAGGATGCAAATGGTGCAAGAGACCTGCTAGGACCCCTGGCTAGCTGTCTTCCTCCATCTCCTGTTTTCTTAGTGTTAAATTAAGGCCAGTCTCAGTGCTGGGCTTTGTTGACAGAAGAGGGGTTATGGAAATTCAGTACAGGCTGAATTAAAGTAATATAAAACATCTAATAAAAAGAACCCAGGGGATTGAGTGTGAAGAAATTTGTACAATGAAACACTTTTCTTACACTCACTGTTCACCCTAACTCACTCCTCTTTTCTGCTTCACCAGTTAATCTCCAAAAGTACTTGTGGGCTTTCAAGTTTGATCAGATTCCTAGGAGCAGCCTCTTGGAAGAAGGGATCAGAGAAAGATTAACACTGCTGGGAACTTGGTGTTTACCATTTCAGTGGTGCAATTTAGCTTTCTCCTTTATACTGATTGTCGTAAGTGTTAAATAAATGTCATGGCTTTTAAAAACAGTCCAGAAGAGTGACACTGCTTTGTAGTTTGAAATAAAACATGTCTTTAGGGCTGGGCATCATATCCAGAGTTGAGATAATTAAAATTAATGATAATTTAATGTAATGATCCTTATCCTGTAGGAAGACTTGTTTGCACAAAATGAAGTATTACATATGCTAAAGTCAGAGTTTGATGTAGGGGCGAAAAGTCCATGGACTGGCAGTATATCACCAAATGGAGCTCAAATAAAACAGATTGTATATTTGTGTTTTAATTAAACTTAATAGATGTGTCTGTGGAGGGTTGCAGCTAAATGTTGGTAGACTGAGTTGACCAGAGAACTGCTGCTCCTAAAATAGTATTTGTTTGTTATTTTTTCTATTACATTTACCATTTGAGACATCTCCAGCTGATGGCTGGATAAGATTAATATTGGGACGGGTCTGCCATTTGTTACAGGGCTTCCTAAGTGTCTTTTGCCAGCGCTGACTTTTATGGTACATAATGATGGTGCCCTTACTGAAGTTTTCTATAATGGGAAAATGCCCATCGACCAAATTCTCACCATCATACTGTGAACGACTCTCCTGAGAACCAGCGCCTCTGATGTAATTACCAGTTCAAGTGCTATTACCGAGATTGGAGACATCTGTTTGCTTTGATTTTCAGTCTTCAGTGCCCTGAAATACCGTGCTTGGCTGGAGCTGGCAAAGCCTAGAGCAGCAGTAGTCCCCTCTGTTCACTGTGCAGAGTGTGCTGTGTGTCACCTTGCAGGGGACAGGTTATTTCCATGTCATGCTTGCATCTAACCAGGAGCATTGCATCATGCAGGAGAAACATACATTTCTTCCAGACCGTATCTTTTTCCCAGTAATGGGGTAGCTCTCGTTGCCAGGCGTGTGCTAGCTCAGAATCAGAGCAGCCTCTGAATTTACAGCTCCTTTTCAAGGTAAAAGGAAGAAGATGGGCTGTGGAAGGGTGTTACTCAGCTCTGATTCCTTTCATGCTGCAGTGAACTAGGGATGCCTGTGTAATCAGCTGAACACATCTCTTCTGGGAGGGGGAGAGGGAATGTTGTGTGGAGTTTTTCTAGGATTCAAAACCCATCTCAGCAGCTGTCTGAGCTCTTTGAGCTGAGCCCCACACCAGACACATCTACTGCTACAAAGCAAATACAAAAAACCCCTGACATAATCCAGCTACAAAATCTGATTCTTGATTTAAAGTTAACCTAAAGTTAGAGGCTATTTCTAGCTATGTTATTGTCTATATTCTCAATTTGAGAATGAGCAGAACATATATAATATGGCATCTTTTATTTTAAATTAGGTAAGAGTTTTTTTTTGGGGGGGATATATATGGTGTGTTTGGGCAGGCATGCTGTTAAGCAAACAGATTCCCTGCAGGCATCTCACTTGAATGTTGTTCCCTATCTACCTGCATGCTAGTCTTTGAAAATTCATATCTAGACGTGATTGTGGATGAAAGTCTGAGTCTGACCAGCACTACCAAATTCTGAGCTGGGCCTGCAGTGTTTTTTTGGAGCAGGAATCTCCTCCCTCCTTCTGAACACAAGGGTGGGAGGATTTACAACCTGACTTAACGGCATAGATATTACATAATACCTCTTTGATGATGGCCTCTGATTAGTTTTGTAAGTCACACAAAAGGAATGCAGTCTGTTTAATGCTCTGTAACTGCATAAATGCAGCTTATCATCTTCATTATAACTGCTGAAATGCAGTCCCTTCTGAACTAAGAAAATTTTAATAAACAGCTATTTTTTAATTATTCCATGTTCTTTTTTGAGCAGTTTCTAGTTCTTAATAACGAGGTTTGTTGGCTTAGAGCACTTTATTATGAGAGGTAGGGACTTTCTGTAGGAGACTGTGTTCAAAATCTGACCTGCATCTATAAGCAATTCTCTTGCATTTCAGCAACTTCTTCCAACAAAATATCTTACTTCTTTCAGAAAGTGGCTGTTCTAACCTCACAAAGACTGCATAATAACCTGGTACATTGAAATACAACCTAAATAGCCTAAAGTCCCAAAGCAAGCTTACAGAAGTATGGTTTTTGTTTTTTCTCCAAATCTTGTGCATTAAATGCAAGATTGTCTGGTTGCCTGTGCTGTTAAGGGTCTCTACTAAAGACTCAGCACAAGTCTTTGGAGGCAAAATCTAAGATCTTTTGACAGAAACCTGCACTGTGTTACTGAAATGCTTCATTAGAGCAGCCAAACTCTTTCTTTTCCATCCCCAGTGCAGTAGCTTCACTGGCAAAGGATTTGATCGAACTGAAATGCAGAATTCAAAACTTCTTGAGGCAGCTGAGAGGGGAGGGAGCACAATGGAGGCCTGTGTGAATCGGGAGCAGCATGCTGATGATGAATGGGAACAGCAATGTGTTGTTTCTTCTGGTAAATATGAAAGTAGTAGGTGGTACGCTTAAAAAAAAACCCAACATTTTCACTATCCTATACTGCATAGCTAAACAGGGAAATTCAGTGCCACAGAACACTGTGAATGCTGATTTGTGTGTGTTCAAAAAAGCAATTAGATTGACGGCAGAAAAACCTGTTGAGAGCAGATAAACCCTTTACTTTCCTGGAGAAGTCCCTAAAAGGCAGCTACAAGAGGCTATGACAGGGACAATGTCCTTGTAAGCTTTTGTGGTTTTATACTCTTACCTGGACACCTGCCACTAGCCTTTCTCTCTGCTGATTTTTCTATTACGGTCAGACACTGTCCTGATACTGGAAAAAAGTTCCCTTTAGCAAGGGATGCTGAAGATCTCCCTGGCAAATACAGAAAGAAAAGGAAATGGGGAACCTGAAGGAAAATTAAAATACAGAGAAACCAAGTGAATACTAGGAACGGTTTTCACGGGATAGTGTGAACGTGTACCCCGTAACTACAAATATACATCTAAGTTTCCATTTTTTGGAAGTATCACAGCGCTTCACAGACCTGGAATGCAGAAGACTAGTCTCATCCTGGGGAACAAAAAGACGTTGCTGATCCTTATTGGATGAATCTTTTTGGTCTCTTAGAAAGACTAGAAAACCTAAATCTGGTTCACATGGTGTGTTTAGGTCCTGTCCCCTCTTTTTCCTCCTATTGATCATATTGCAGTTAGATCGGTGTTGAAATAACAAGCCACCTGACATCTTTCGAGAATTCTCTGATGAGTAGCTGGAATGAAATGCATGTAAGGTTATTTTTAAAATGTTCATGCTGGTGCCTGCAGGTTGTACCTGCTGGCTGAGGTGGGATATTGCCTGTGAGAACCCCATCTTGTGCTGAGGAGCAGCTTTTGAACCACTCCTGTGTTCTCCTGAAGAAGTGGTCTGAAATTTGGCTGACTGCAGTTTAACCCTGGGTTTTGGCAGCTCTAAGGCAGAACATAATGACTAGTCTCATGCTGCAGAATATAAGTGCTGCAGAAATGGGATGCAAAGGTTAAAAACAAAATGAAATTAAAATCCTTGGGTATTTTTTGAGAGAAGCTGAAGTAAAATGAGCACAGGTAGGTGCGGAAGTGATCATGAACTGTAATAAATGAAAATCCTTAAAAAAATCTAAAGTTGGTTCTTAGAAAGATACATTACTAAATGTGGTCTCTGAGACTTGTCTGGGATTTCCTGCTTAGTAGGATAAACAGAAAGGGGAGAGGAAAGGTTGGTAACTTCATTCATACCTAACTCTCAAACTCTCGCTAATTTACCAGTTGGCAATGATGTGTTTGCAATGCTTCATTTTTCACTGTGCTACATGAACATCTATCCTATTTGCCTTTCATACAGAAAATTAATTTCTTCTTGTCTGAGATAGGTTTGCAAAATATTTATAGGGGAAGAGCTATAAAAGTAAACCAATATTAGGGTAAAACCCATGAGTGTATTGGCTCATTGACAGGGATATATTTATAGAATATTCTCTTACTTGGGCAGACTTAAGAAACAGGCATTGAGGACAGGGTGTTTATTTCAATCACAGACCAATAACTGTTGCCAAAATGAACATAATTACTCTTTCATGGTATAGAAGGCAGGGGTCATCCTGCAGGTTTAAAAGCAAATTCAAATAAGCATCTAACTCAGCCTCATGGGGAAGAATATGAACTGAATAAAGCACATTGCGTAGAAGAGCTAGTTTCAGAACATGCCAAGATATCAACTCTGTGCCCTGAGCGTGTCTGGCTCAGACATGTCTTCTTCTTTGTTCTAGGCAGCAAAGGCTGTGGCAGTGCCATCCTCCTAGAGTTCTCACTTTGTTTGCCTTCCATAGCCATGAGGTTGCATCCACCTAGGAAAGCTGCTTTTCTTTACAGTAGGATTTGGTCCTGCCTCCATGGGAGGATCAAGCCTCCAGTTCCTCCAGCAAGGTGGTTATATTGGTTACAGTAGCACATCCACTTGACAATTGCTGTATGTCATGGCTAGCTTATGACTGAAGTGGGAATGTCACAAGCATCCTGTCCACTCCTGGACTGTGGGTGGGTGCTTGCCTTCTTCCCCAGCCTCACCCTAGAAAAAAGCAGGTGAATGAGGAGGGCTTGTTGGGAAAGAAGGGACCTTTCTGGTTTTGTGGTTTCCTCATCGGTAAGTCTTGGAACTGATACCTTCCATGAGTCTGTTGGAGTGTAAAGCCTGTGTCCTTGTGCTCCAAACAGGGCTGTCAGAAGGAAATGAAGAAGTTTAGTTCTGCAAGGGTGCATTTAGTTGGTGCAGCCCCTAAAGTCCCTAATGACTGTATTAAGTGCTCTGAACCAAAGTCATGTCCTAGACCTCTCATTTATAAAGAAGGAGCAGCAGGGATATGAATTCAGCAGAGTATGAGTTCTGTTAGGCTTTGTTCCCTCTGTTCAAAACTGCCTGTTCCTATCTGGAAGCCTGAACTGTTGCTCTCAGGTGAACAAAGTAGACAGGATGCCTCCCTGCTCTTTGAATTTGTATGAAAGTGGTCTGCAAAATCAAGTAGCAGTAGTGACAGATTTTTGCATGAGTGAGGCTGGCTTACTGCCACTTGCTCTTTGCTGGAACCCTGTCATCCTGGTTGTGACTTTCAAAAGCTGTGATAGCCTAACCACTGTCAGGATCACAGCCGTCCCCCTTGCAGCATTACACAATTCGCGATCATCTTTTTTTCACAAGAAACTTGGCATGTTCTCTGCTTCCCCTTTTAGTAAAGCACCAAATCTCCCAATGGTTTCCTGCTTTTGTACTCTGCTATACACTGTGCAGACAATTCCTAAGGAACCTAAGGAAACTGGAATTAAACACTTGATGGAGAAGCTTGAAATGTTGATGTTACATGCCTGAAGACTGGAAAATATTGACACCTGCTGTGATTTTCTAGTTCTGAACACAGATTATTTTTTTCCCCACTTTCTCAGTTCAGCAGTGTAATTGATACTTGCAATGTCACTTCCTGTGGAGACATTGCAAGGAGCCCTCAGGGCATTTCCTCCTCTTGTTCTGCAAAACTAAGGGTTTCCCAAGGACAAGCACATTGTCACACTGAGCCATGGTACATTCCTGACTGTTCTCAGGTCCTATGTCACCTCTGACTCCTGGTACGTTTTTGGAGACAAAATATCACCCCTGCTCTTGGAGTGAGAATCCCCTTCTGTAACTGGCAGCGTGTTGTATTTTGGCACAGAATGAATGTGTTTCTGGAATTGCCTGTACAAGTCTCATATGTCTAACTACAGCATTTGGCTGCTGCAGACAGTGCATAGATGTGACTAATAGCCAGACTTACTGGAACAAAACAAATGCTGGTACTGCTTGAGTTGGTGTCCTGGTAGGGTGCTAACATGTCCTTGTTTGGCAAAACACAGCATTCCTTTCTGAGTGCTTTCCCCTTCTTGCTGAGCTGAATTCAGCAGCTCTGAGAAATAACATCCTCCTCCACATGCATCTTAGAGAGAAGCTGTCAGGTTTTGAAGGCTGTTCCCTGTGAGACCAAAGGTACATCATTCCTGCTTTTTAGCACAAGTGTTGAGTTTGACAGCACCTTCTCTGCAGTGGCCTAATGTCTTCTGTTGCCCTTTTCTCTGGTAATGTGAATAAATCACCCAGAAAAGATGCATATGCTCTGCTTTGCTGATTAATACATGGCACTCAAGTTTCTGCTAACAAATGGCACCAGTGCTGGCCTCGGGGAAGAGGAAGGAAAGCTAAAATGTTCTTGTCAGGACACATTCATGGTCTCAGAAGTCCTCTGTTTGCATAATCTAATCTTCTCCAAATTTGAGTTCCAGTTGGGAAGAGCAGCCTCCCCACCTCAGAGAACTGATGTGTTTGCACAGCAGAAAACTCCTGCTTGTTTCTGGAGTGCTTTGAGCGCTGACATGTAGATCCTCGTGTTTGAGAGACTCTACAGAAATGAGCACTTTTGGATACCTACACGGTGCTAGTAGCACAGCTTTGCACTCACGTGAAATCATCCATGGGCACAAAGACGAAAAAAGCAATCAGTAATAATCACAGCAACGCAAGAATATAAAGTTGAAACCAAACAAATGGACAGGGATTTTAGTTCTAGACACATGAGGAAATCTCATATAAGGCTTCAGCTATGTGTCTGTGTTATGTATCTTTGCAAATCCTAACATTATTTAGGATCACATTCTACATTCTTGAAATAAGCCGAAGTGCTTATACTCTGTGTGCTGTTCATAGCTTTTATAAACTTTTCCACTGCACTTTTTTACTTCAGTATTTTTGTATCTATATTTCCTTTCTCTGAATTTAAATGCCTCAACAAATATTGCTATGCTGTGGCATCGCACATGGCTGGTGACTCGGGACAGATCCAGGAACTGGTTAAATTCTTGGTTCAGACGATGTCAGGCAGAGAAGATGAGGTTTTCCACCCCTGTCCCCAGGCTGTCTCTTAATGAGCCCTTCTAGGGTTTGTCTCTCACATTTTCCTTGCTGTAAAATGGGTTGGTGACAAGTGCTGCCTTTGTAAAACGGAGAAGATCTCCAAATGAGAAGTGCTTTAGGAGACCATGGGAGATTTGCTGGTACATCCTGAGCCAGAGCCTGCCACTGAAACCCACTGTTGCTTTGGTCAGTTCACTGAGGGTCTGCTTCAGCTTCCTTGGCAGTAAAATGAAAACCCCATTGGATAGCCCAGGGATGCTGGAATAATCTTTGCATGTGAAACTTTGTATATTTGAAGAGGTTTGTATAAATGAAATGTACATCACTGATAGCAGCCTGGATCTTCTATGAGCAGTCTTTCATCTGCATTTGTCTACTTGAAAAGTCTAATCTTAATATATACTCTGTGTTTTAGGTTTTTTTAAATCTTCGCAAATACAAGCTAATTCTTTTTATCTACTAGGAAGCAAATTAGTAAAGTTTTGACTGAAAGACATGACTGCATGTCTCAGAAATCTACTAATTGTCCTTGAAGTATTTAGCTTTTCCAGGCCTGCAGATATGTTCCACATTTTGAAAATACTATGTCTCTCAATGTCTTCTGTTGCCCTGACTTTGTTACAGCATTTTCAGTCTGTCAAAAAGAAAATGAGTACCCAGATTCCCGAAGCCTGGAAAAAGGTCATTAAATAGATCAGATGAAAAGGAAATAGCATGTCTACTAAATCAAAGATGTTTTATACAAACCATGATGGGTCATGCTGAGAGCTGTCTAGCTTGTTGAGCTTAGCAATGTTTCTCTTCTTGAAAATTAGCCAAGAGTTTAGCTCTTTCCATAATGTTCTAATCCACCTACAGAGCAGAGTTCAGATCCTGCAACTGGTATGGTATGAATCTGGCATTCTTCTGACTGGGTAGTCCTTAATACTTCTCTGATTACAACATAATTAAGAATAGAGTTTAGCCCATGATTTTACTTACCCTGTTAGTAGCATTTAAATTCTTTTGTGTGGGACATATCATATTGTAGGGCATAGGATTTTGACATATCTTTGCAGCACTGTCACACACCAAAAAGTGGGTTGAAAAACACTCAGCAGGTGCCCATCAAATACTCTTAAGTTCTTGCAACTATTTACTTCTCAAAGAAGTGCATTTTCTGAAGACACAGGATGTTACTTTTCCTTTCGGAAAGGATCTGTTGGATACTGGGAACTGACACTGAACACAACGGGAACTTTCCTCTTCACTGGCCAGATACTCGGTGCTGCAAAGTATGGTAGTGTTTTCTAAATGGATACGTCTGTGTGGCTCAAGGCATCTTCTAGAATATTCATCTCTGAGTCACTGTCAGGTCAGGCAGTGGATCAGGTTGCCCAGAGAAGCTGTGGATGCCCCATCACTGGAAGTGTTCAAGACCAGGTTGGATGGGGCTCTGAACAACCTGATGTAGTGGAAGGTGTCCCTGCCCATGGCAGAGGGGTTGGAACAAGATGATCTTTAAAGTCCCTTCCAACCCAAACCATGGGCTTCTATGAAATCAGTCATAAGTTCTCTGTCCTCCTGGCCTTCTCTTTGGGGTGTTTCTGCATGTGGACATCTCCTCCACCCTTGCTGTCATGCTTGGGTTCATGAATTAGAAGTCAGTGTAGTAACTGAGGCCAGAAAATGATAGGTATTTGTTTGTGTTTTCAGACTATACAGGTCAGCATTGTTCCCTGCAAGACAGGAATACACATTTCAGGAAAACAGGAAGATTACTTTGCAGCAACAGTTCTCTTGAAGGTAATTGTCTGACAGCAAAGGACAGTTCAGTGCACCTCACACTAGCTAAAATTTACGTGTATATGCAGTACTAGGACTTTACTAACAGAGGGTAGAGATGTGTCCAGAGGTGACTAATTTCAAACTGCTGAATGTATAAGGTAAATCACTGTCCAAATGTGCCCATTTCCACTGGCTTCACTGGTACACAGGCAGCTTGCAGAAACATGTTGGCTGGAGTTAGGTGAGATGAATTCCCCTTTCTGTCACAGTTGTCCATTGGCACATGGCTTCTTGGAACTCAAAGCCAAACTCAAGAGCCTGCTGGCTCCTGGTGCTGCCATGTGTGCTGGCACATCAGTCAGGGACTCCGCTCTGGTGGAGTTGTCCTTCCTCCCTCTGCCTCTTTATTGCTGTCTCCTGTCTGCGCAAGTGTTATTGGAGGAGATCAAGTGCTGGACTTGCTGCTTTGAAGCAATGAGGTTTTCATGGAATAAGTGGCTTCTGGCTGCTGCTAGATGCTTGGCATGCTCAGTGTCAAACCAGGGAAGGGCATTGATTGCACCAAAGATGTGGCCAAAGACCCAGTGTCACAGTACCAGAGAAGACAGAAGTAGAAACCACTTTGTCCTGCATACTGCTAGAAGTGTGGCATCTTATCAGATGACATCCACAGAAATAACAAGCTGGGACACATGCTTCTTCCAATTCAGCAGGCACTACCTTTTCTTCATGATGCCAGACAGAATCCTGGGGCACAAGATTTCCTCCTTGCAACCTGTCAGCAGCGTGGAAATAGTGTCCTAAACCAATAGCTTCCTAAACCAACACAGTTTTGTGGTAATGGGTAAGGTAGGGGGTAAGGTCCTTGCCTACCAGTATTTTCTCACAGGTATTGCATGGGTTTGATGAGTATTGGGTTTCAGTCTGGGAATGCTGTTCCATGGAATATTTACCCAGAGTGCTTTGCAGTTGTTTAGGAAAAGAGATGTACAGGGCTGTCTAAAGACTTTTTAACAACAGAAACCAATCCAATTTAAACAAAGTGGTGTGTGTGCATTCCTTTGCTGTAGTTATACTAACATAATTAGAACAGAAAAACATACACCAACAAAGCTTTCCCACGTAGATAGGTCTTTGCTCTTTTTCTTTCTGGTGTTTAAAATACACATAGCTTGTTTGTCTCAGAAGTTATTTCTTCTCATTGGTTTTGGAGTGGGCCCAGTCCACCTCACTTTGGAAAAATGATCAAGTTGTACCCTGTGTTGGGCAGCAGCCTTGGTTGATGCACCCTACTCCAGTTAAGGCATTCAAACAAGTACAGAGCAGAATCCTTCAAGACCAGAACGAGTGTTTCAGTTACATTTTTCCTAAGTGCTTCAGGATTGTCTACAAATCTTCTATAAGATCTTAATTTGAAAATACAAAATGTTTCTGAATAAAAAATCCTGTTCATTTGAGTTTGTTCCTTCCACACCACAAAGTGCAAGGTCTGAATGGTGAGCAGTGTAGAAGGCAAAAGTCCCACATGTGTTGGAGAAGATTGTTTACCTGTGCAAAGAGAGTGTTAGGGCAGAACATTAGCTTCTTGTTTCCCATGTTAAATGTAAATTTGGGGACCATGATAATTTGCTTATGTTATTAAGCTGATATTGAAGTCTCTGCTTAGGTATCTGTAAAGAGTTCTTTCCACTGTTGTTACTGAAGTGCCAAGTTCTTACGTTTCATCCATGGCACAGGAAGAAGCGCATGGCTGTTGTATAGTTGTGTTCTGGGTGGGTGCTTTGCATAATGAAACTGAAATGAAATCAGTGATCACCAAGTCTCTGGCAAATCCTTTTGACCTCACAGCACGGAGGTGGCCCCCCAGCATAGCTGATGGGAGATGCCCAGCCATAGGGTTTGCTGTCAGCCCTGCTCAGCTGTGCAGTGGCAGCGATGTGCCTCTCCTATTATTCAGTGTTATCCCAAGATCTTGCTGTATTTTATAGATCTACATTTTAACTCTTGCACTTCACTTTGTCCCCACATAAATGTGAGTTGGTAAAGTCATAAAAAGCAGGTAGTTATTCACATTTCCTCTATCATTGCTGGTATGGTTTGGAACAGGAGCCAAAAGCCATATTCCTCCTTGGCTCGAGCTGGGGCACAGGTGCTACAGGAGTCCTGCTGTACTAGGGAGGCTTGATCTAGGCACGGCTGATACAGTCAGAGGCGCCTCCAGTGTGTCCCTGGGATACCTCTCTACCTCGGAGGGAATTTTGTTACTATTTTGAACTCCTTGTGGGCTGCTGCTTTGCCTCTGCCCCAGCATGTATAGATTGGAAGTGGTATTTACTGAAAGCATGGGACATGCGTTGTGCAGTCTCTCCCAGGATTTAGCTTTCAAAAGCTCATTAAACTGATCTGGTTAAGGGCCATCAACCCTCTTAGATTAGAGATATCAAGAGCTTCAGTGGGCTCTACTCTTCTGGGTACTCTAATATCTTCAAATGAACTCTGTCATGGACAAGAAAATGCTGCCTGTGTCATGTCTGTCATCGTGCCCCCTGCCCCTGGTGTTTTTCTATTTTATTAGACAATGTCCTCTGTATAATAGAAGGAAAGACTGAGAGGAAGTAACTGATTTAAGAGTTACGTGCAAATAAATTCAGTAAGGAGTTCAGCATTGGGCCTTCACAGCTTACCTTAGATTCCTGGGAATGATTAGCATCCCACTGTATGGAACAAAATGGTGTCAGATTTTTGTGTGCATTAGGTGGTTGTGAGGAACTTTGGTGCTACGTATCTGTTTAAGTATGAGGGCCCTGGTGCTCATATCTTGTTCAAGCTCCAGCACATAGTATATAACAACATATTTGCTCCCAATCCGGTGGTCCCTGGCCATTTTCAAGCTCTATGTGTGTATACAGTGAAGTGCACACCACTATCTTTTCTTATCTCTCATCTAGACCAGGGGGATGCAAAACTGACATCCCATCGGCTCCTATCCTGGACATGTGTAGTTTGCAAGTGGAAGTTTAGCTTGGAAATTGTTTTGTACTAGTCTAAGTAGTTTCCTAGCTCAGTATTTGGGAGAGAAAACATGAAAAATGCTGCATCTGGACCATTATATACCTTTTGTATTACACAGGAAGGAGTCATATTTGGACACTGGCTCTTGGTTCTGAGACTCATTTATCATTCTACATAATAGGGTTGTCCATGTTGGTAAGAGTACTAAAACTGGGGACTTCTGTCACTTGAGAATGGCAATGCTAACTATAATTCCTATATTCAACATACATAGATAAGCATTTGAAACAATATACAAATATATATTGTATATACAAATACATATTGTATATACAAATTACTGTTTAGACAGTTGAGTTGGTTTTATTAGGGATTCAAGTATTCACACTGACTCTGACATTTGCATTTTAATATAGGGCAGACATGCAGAGTAGATTTTGCATTGTCTCTCTTCTGGAAATGCCTTTGGGGTTTCACAGATACCAATACTTTCAATGCCAGAGTTCTGAGCAGAACATTATTGGGGTAAAAATGCAGAAAAGGCTTCTTTGAGTTTGCCAAACAATTCCTTTCATTTTTTTCCTTGATGAGGAAAATTACTTTCTTTCTTCCTGTAACGTTGGAAACACTCCTGCCTGTAAAATGAGTTCCTAAGTTTTGGTACAGCTTCAATATTCTAAGGAATAAATGTTACTGTTTCAACAAAAGCTGTTCTGGCAGGTTTTCTCCACCCTTCATCATTACTTATAAGATAGTTTTGCCTAACCTTCTCCACACAGAGTTTAATAAGCACCAGAAGGTTTATTTCCTTCTTCTGGAAAGCTGGTCCATTTGCCTCCTTTTTCCGTGGTGAGATGTGCTTGGTTTTTTAACTTCAGCTGAAAAGCTTCCTGTCTCTAGCATTTGCAAGGTGGTGAGTAGCTGCTCTTACCTGCTGAAAAATGGGGCTATTTGAGGATGAACAGACATGTCCCGGCCTTTACTCTGTCTCCTGAATGAGATAAATTTTCACCTCTTGACTTGTTACATTGCCGTGAGTTCACTTTATCGGCTCTGTCATGACTGTGTTTCACCACAGGTCTATTTTAACTGAAGGCAGGTCTGCAGCTGTGCTCCTCTACTGACAGGTACCTGTGAGGCTCCATCACCTTACAAATGAGCTGAATGCTTATTTGCAAAACCTGCTTCTTTCAGCCTGAGCACCCAAGAGATGAGGTGAATTCCCTTCAGAAAGTAGCATTCTGCTCACTAAAGAAAGTGGGTGTAAGATGAAAGTCTAGATCCAAAAGGTACAGAAGGATTCTGTACAGACTGTAGTTTTGTGAAATGGTTATCTCTGAAGAAGAGTTCATCTGAGGGAAAGAACTCCATCAGGTTGATTTTGCTATGACTTTTCCCTTTATTTCTTCTTTATATTTTATACTTTCTGTTCAATTTAAGCTGATTTCATCATGTTCAAAAACCATAATTAGCACTCCTAAATTGCAAGGAAATGGCATGTTATTGGGATTTTTTTTAATAATTTCTCTTATGTATTCAGTTGTGAGATTTTCTCACTCACTGCCCAAATGCTTCAAAATCACTACTTTATTAAAAAGCAAGACTGTTGCTTGGCAGATGTTCCATTTAACATAGACAGATACTTGGTGCATATTTCCTTGGATGTCATGCTAGGGTAAGCTTGAAATTGTGCCCTTAAAGCTGAGTCTACTCTGCCCTCTTGTGTCTTCGGAATGTGCTGCCAAATGTGCTGCTCCCAAAATACAGCTGCTGTATCATGAGAACTGGAATTTTTCCCCCACAGATTTAAGAGTAAGATGCAAGCATACAGATATTCAGATTGCATTGATTGATTCTTCAGTGATGAGCACAGATCAACGTATGTTTGAATTAAATCTGTTTTGTCAATATTCCTCATGCACACACATTTCTGAGGGGAGGGGAAAACAACTTGAGACTATTTTTAGTACAGCTTAGAAGTGCTGAAATAAACCTGTTGAAATTGTGGGGCTTATGAATGAAGTTTTTTGGTTTATGAAGCTTCAACTGCAAAATTACCTGCTACAGAAAGGAATGAAGAAGGGTTTCTTCCAGTTCATAGGGGCTGGACTGCTGTGAAGTTAGGGTTGGCTTAGCTTGACTAACTCTGGGACATACTAAGTTTTGACCCTAGCAGAAGTGACAGTCCAAAGCTATAAGTTTACAAGGATGATTAAAGGGGTGCCAAAGGGCAAAAATCTGTAGTGGTTTAAGATAGCTTTGAGATAAGGTTCAGCTGCATGCTTAAAAAAAAACCCTGCCAGCTTCTCTGGGTTGGGTTTTTTGGTTGAAAATGAACTTAGAAGGCAGGGGTGAGATGAAAGTTAAGATTTCCTCCCATTATTATATTAGGAGAAAAAGACATTGCCCTGGCTGTGTATCCTTTCTATCCCCACAGGAACAGAGTGCCGCGGTACAAGCTGGTGGAATCACAGTTTACTAAAAATATATTTATTTTTGAAAAGTTTTAAATGTTTTCAAATCACAGTGCCAACTATTCTATTAAAGAGTGGCTTTTCTCAACAAAGTAGGAAGTTTGAAATTTGTTATGGTCTGCTGTAAATCTTTCTGATAGTTTAAGGCTTAACATTTGCTCTGTGAACAGTTGGATGATAACTGGCCTAAGCCAGTCCTGATTTTGACATGGATGTTTTTCTGCCTGAGGGTTTTTACACCAGAGACCAGCACTTTCTAGAAGCATCTTTGTCATTTCTCTGCATAACATATTTTGTGATGTGGAGGTCGTGTACCCAGTTTCTTCAGAAATAACCCTGGCAACCTTTCTGGTCACAGAGAGCAACTCAGGCACAAGCTGTGCTCCATTTGGAATTGCTAAACAGAATTAAGGGATCTAGATGTTCCAAGTCTGTTGCACACCTGGGGGACTCCAGGCCTCCTCTTGTACTCCTTTGACAAACTGTGTCTTCCTGTTTCACAAATTCGCTGTACTAACTTCTTTTACCTTTCCCTTGTCCTCAGCATGTCCCTCTTTTGGTCCTCCTGTGTGTAAACACATAATAAGACACTGCTAATGACACAGTACTGAGCCTGGTCAAAAGACAGGATATTCTTTAAACACTAAAGAATATGTGCTTATGTTTTTCCAGTAGCACTCTCAGGATTTTGGTTGCTGATGCTCAGACTGAAGCCTCAAACAAGTAGTTTGTTCAGCTATTGTAATGACTCCAGTAGCATCAAAAAGTCTTTTTCCTGAAACTCCTTAAACCAGCTCCATAAAGCCCTGCCTCGCCAAGAGAAGGTGAAGCCTTCTCCCCACTTCACAAATGGGAGCTCAGACATGGAACGTGTTTGGTGACTGTGTCATGGTCTCGTGGCAAGAGGTTGGTGGTGCTGGGAATAAATACTTGTTTTTCAGCCTCTCTACTGCACTTCCTAATCCCTAGGTTAGGTAATGAAGGATGGTGAATTACGAGGTAGGAGACATGTTGAGACTGTAAATCTGAAGTTAAATCGGCAGTGGCCTCCTCACAGTTTGTTTTTTTTTCCTAGCCACAGGTTTTGAGCTAGTCTCACAGATGGCCATGAATTCTCTTTCAACTTCTTTTCTGAAGAGAAGGAAATACAGTTTGTTGATTTATGAATGCAGAGCATTGGATTTGCAGTCTATTATTTATTTTCTTACTGGTCCAAAATCATAAGGACCAAAGAAATCTGAATAAGACACTATTTTATGGTTCTTCTATTCTTGTGGTTTATTTTATTCCCCATGGGCATCCACAGCTGCCCTCTGTGTCAGTACTTCTCAAACTTCTACAGTACAAGAACTATCTACCCTCATCAAAAACCATCCAGAGACTGTCTTGTACAGCCCTTTCATTTTTACTGTCAAGATTTGGTTTAACTGGGATCAGCCATATATTACTCTTATTTTTCTTCTATCTGTTTTGCCTGCCTGCCAAATCAGAGTGTGTGTTGAGTGTGTGGTTTCTTGTGCCTTCTTCCTTTTGGGGGTTTGGATATCCTGTGACTGTTTGGCATTCTGTCTGCAGGCCACCAGTGGTGCACATGCCCTGAGAGAAGCACTACTCAGCATCTCTTACTGAAGCAAGCCTGGAGTATAAAGATTTACACCAATTCTTACTGCCAGAAAACTCTCTTTTCCAAGCCAGTTTTTAGTCTGCATCTTCCCCGTCTTCACATCCCATTGCTCCTGTCACTGTTGTTGAACTTCACCTGGAGTAATCCCCTCCTGGCACTGACTCCTTGGTTTGAGTGCTCTTTTACCTTTCTGTTGTTGGTTAGTTGTGTTACTCCCTCTGTAAACTGGCCTTCATCAGTCAAGTCTTCCACCTTCTTAATAGTGTTGTTCCTGTGTGGCAATGGAACAGTGCTCTGACAAAGCTCACCCCACAGCAGGACATGCCAGAGCTCACTGCCCCGCTGCTGTGAGTGCTGCCAGTCACCTGTGACCTGTTAGTGCTGCCTTGCTGTCTTCAGGGGTCCCACTGCTAACGCTCCCCCTGCCTTTGCAATGAACATGATCCCAGCCATGATCTCCATTCAAGGATGAGGGAGGGATAAAGTGTAGGTAGCAGTGGAAGAACAGAAATAACAGTTGAAAAAAAGAACGGCATAGGTGAGAAATGGGGATGGGGGTGAGAAAAAATACAGGAAGTAAGACAGAGGAGAGACAGCTCCCTGTGAGAAGAAAAGGGAGCATATTTGGAGGAAAATATGGAAAGCAGACACCACAAAGTTTGTGCCAAGGCATACAATAAAAATGAGGACAAGGATGGGGGAGGAACAGAGTGACAGAATTTTGACTTTTAAATTTAATTACAGTATGTTGTTTCTAACAACAAAAGTGCTACAGATACTCTTGGTAGTTGTCTGAAATGAGAGCTGAACCCTCTCCTGATCTGAAGGAATCTTTCCTTGTTGCTGTTAGGTTGGCAGTTCTGGACCTGACAAGGTCCACCTGGAGTCCTGGCCATATTTCAAAGGCAGGACTCCCAGAGACAACCAGGCAGTTAGGAAAAAAAGAAACACCATTCTCTAAGTGTGCACTATAGCAATGTACACCTCTTAATTCACAGCAGTCCTTTGACTTACAAACGGATTTTTCCTGCTGATATCTTCAGTTCAGCATACTCTTCATGAGGATAGGGGTAATAACTGGTTATCTTTTTTTTGTGTGATACGGTGTATGCACCCAAAAGGAGGGAGGAAGTGCCTGACTTTTAATTTCAGATCCAATGTGAAAAGCATAAAAATTGCATTTGTAATAATCGTTTGGGATTTAAGGTCACTTGTACATAGCCAAGGATGGAAGATGAGGCAGAGTCTTTTCCAAACTTGCTGTTTTAGAAGAAGAGTCTTCCAGTTAGTAGCATCTCAGTAGCATCTCAGTGCACAACAAAGAACTGAGTATTTGATGGTTGAAGAGCAATAGCATCAGCTCCTTGCATAGGTTCTGCATTTTATCAGGTCTGTGTTCTGACACATACAGAGTCACTTCTGCTAGCAGTACATGGCCAGTGCAGCTCCATGGGAGGTGTGGCATGGCTGTGGCCTCATGCTATAGTAGTTCTCAGACTGCTTTTATGAAAGTGCTTTGTCCATACTAGGGCTCTCAGGTGCAAATGAGAATATTGCTTGGTTTTAGACTAGAGGATTAGGCTGTAGCATCAACAGGGTTAGAGTTAGGTGGAGCCAGAATCATGTCACCCTTCTCACCTCTAGACTGTTATGTTTATTTGTTTATATGTATTTACTGTCGTTCTTTCTAGCAGTGATTTTCCATGGTATCTTGTCACAGCTGGTTTGTGAAGAAGCAGTGACAGTACCAAGGGTCCAGCACCTGACCACAGCTCAGTAATTTCACATTAAAGCAGTTTAGTTTGGCAGGAGGAGGGAGGAGGGTTTGGTGTACCACTGGGTGTTCATTTGCACAATGTGGATCATATGCACAATGTGTAGTTCCACGCTGATGTAAATTAGTACTGAATTGACCCTCAGCCATTGAATTAGGTCTGTCCTAGATCTCAGTGCAGAGGTGTGCAGAGTCTCCTGTCAGTCTGATAGCAGGAGCCTTGTGATGAGAGAAAGCTTTAGCATGTGTTTGCCACCCTGGGAAGGAGAAGAGGATGATTGCTAGCAGCTGGAGGACTCTTTTTTTTTAAACCTACAGCTATCTTCAGAATTTCAGTGTGTGCAATTAAACTCAGAGCGGCAGTTTTCTAGCTGTAGGCTGTACTGAAATCTTGTGTTGAGCAAGGGTTTGTTTGTCCACAGGTCTGGCTGTGAATTAATGGTCTGTTTTAGAGGTTTCACTGGGATAGAATTGCCTTCTTGGTGGAGAAAATGCCAATGCTGTGCAACGTCAGCGGGAGCACTTTGAGATGCTAAGAGTCTTCTCTGCTACTTTTTGTTGATCCACATGATCTTTTCTAAGTACAATGTCAAAGGAATTACTGTTTGCCCCTTCCTTCATCTCCCCATGCAAGTGTCATGTAATCAGCAGGAAAACTGAATCCTCCCTGTCTCCTGTTCCTGTTTGCATGGGAGAGAAACGGAGGGAAGTGAGATGGAACCATACGTCCCTCTGCATCTGCACTCTGAAGGCAAAGTTATTTGTGAGTCTTAAGCATGTGGGTGGGAGAGCTGCCAAGCCAAAGTTGTTCCCAAGTATCTGTAATCTAAATCTTATTCCTTAAATTCATCCAACTAAGGAACTTTCGGTCTGGCAAAGGCTTGTAAATATTACAGTACCTGTCACTTTTGGATGCTGCTTTCTGTTTTCATAGCAGCAAACTGAAAGCTTTGAAGTCTGGGATGTTTTGTTTAGCTTTGTAGAGGTTGACCTCAAAGCATCAATCTTTCTGCTCCTTTTAGAATGTATGAAAATAGCCTTTTCTTTTCTCAGAAAACTTCTTGTTAGCAACAGCACTGCTAATGGTCAGAGTTCTCAGATATTCTCAAAGCCTTGAGGATGTATTGAGAGATGTATACCAAAATATAGAGAATTTTGCATCTCTGTAATTTTCAGAGATGATTCAATTTTCTTTATATATATACTTATAATGAAATGAAAAGCATTAATCTAAACAATGTTTATGAAGTGATTTCTGAATGCATGGCTCTCTCAGAGTATATGGTTAACTTTGCTGGGATTTTAGTTCACATGTACTTTTCAGTTTCTGCACCATCTGGACAGAATGGGCTCTACCTGTTCGGATTCTCTGTGCTCACTAGGTTAGATGTGAATGGTAATAACAATCATGTTTTGCTTATTTTTAATACAAGTTGCTGGTTGGTATAAACCTGTGACTTGAGTTTGCCAGATACAGTTGCTCCCATCATTTGTGCTCATCTCCAGTTGCTTCTTGGAGGAAAGTGTCACAGTGTTTCTCTTGAAATAAGTCTTAAAAGTGAGTCCTGGCAGACCCATTCTGAATTACATTCAGTACTGTGCAGCTAACTCAAGTTATAACTCCTTGATGGCTCCAAAGTTAACCTGGTCACATCTAAAACTCCATGAAGGTAGTACTTTAAAGACTATGCTCCCTGAGGAAGTAAATTGGATAGTCACTTGTACGTGGGTGATGTTCTTGATTTGGATTTTGTCAATGTGTGCACAGCTTTTGTCTGAAAATCCTTGGGCCTGCTGACCTGTCCTGGAGCTGTGGCTGAAGCCAAGCTTCTCTTTGCACTTGAAATTCAAACCCAGCCCTCTTGAGCAATTTATGCTCAAGTGCTGTGAGTCTTACAGTGGTTTCTCCCTTTCCTGCTGCATTCCTAGGGGAATCTTACAGTGAACAGGAGGTGAATCCTAGAGCAAGTCAACCTACTGAGTCACTAAGAGGGCTTGGTTTTGACCCCAGCCTTCCCACAACCCCATGTGAACAGCGCAACATCAGCAGAAACTCTACAGCTGACCTGCTCTGTTCAATTTTACCATGGTTCCTGTGTTCTTTAACCAGACCACACTGAGCAGTCTTGACATGGTGTCTTGGTGTCTCAGTGGTGCTCTGCCAGACCAAATGAGCACTGCTTTTGTGGCAGAGAGGTCCCAATGAACAGCAGTACGTATTACATGACTGGCACCTTGTCTGAAGTAAATCTACACTGGAATCTGCCACCTGAGGAACCCTACAGGAATGATGGCTTTGTGAGACTACCTGTTCCAGTCACAATTGATGACCATTCAGTTTTTTGTAAAATGTTTTAGGAAATTATGATTGAAGGCATAAAGTTAAGAGCTAAGATCCCAATTGCTTTTCACCTCACTAGCTAAGTTTTGTGCAGCTGCATGTTCCTAAGCAGGTGATCATTTTTGCTGCCTAACTGAAAATACTGGCTTTATATTTCCATTTAGATTATCTGAAAATTGGGCCTTTCATCTTCTGAAATGTTTCCAGAAACCCAAATTCAGTCCTGGCTTATAATCTTTCTGGTGCTTTAATTTCAGCTGTTAAGGTGGACTATCAAGAAGCAGTTAGTATGGAGAGAGCTGTTCATGATGCAGCTGAGAACTTAAGCCCCTCATCTCAATTTGAGTCTTTTTTTTGTCTTGCAGATGAGAGGATCTGTTCACCACCCTTTATGGAGCTGACAAGTGCCTGTGGAGAAGATACCTTGGAGCTTATAGAGAAGAATGGACTGGCATTCCCATTCAGTATGTACATGGGCTTTTTCTTGGTGCTTCTAGTAGGTTCTGAATATTGCACATGCATCCCTCAAGGCATAGCCAACATTGTAGGAGTGTGGGTTTCACTGCCAAAAGTGTCACGGTTGTTAAAACCTTCCTAAAATAAATGCTCTAAAGCAGCGTTTGGAATGTGGAACAAAGCCTCCCTATCAGCTTTTACTTTGCCTTTTATTGATGTTCCTTACTTTAAACACCTCACTAAAGTAAACATGCATTCCTGGGAAATGCTAATAGTTCTAACAAAGTTAGCCTCTTGCCCTGAACTTGTGCAAGGTGTTTCTCCTGCCAGCTGCATTCATTGTTTTTCTTGAGAAAATCACTGCCTTGCTGATTGTCCTCTTTTTTCACCCACCTCTCCCTTTCCCTGATCCAGACTACAAATATAATCATAGAGAGTAGAAGAAAAAGGGTAAAAAACTACCATATGTAAAAGACTCCAAGGGCCCACAGCCTCAAACAGCTGCTATGAACTGTTTGTGCTTTGTAGCAAGTTTCATTGTGGGGCTTGTGCTTTAATTCGTTCCTTTATTTGATTCCTTGCAGTATAAAGTGAGCAGAATCGGTTAGTCGGTGTTTGTTCCCTTGGTGCTTGCCTCATTTGTAAGGTTCAGAGGTAAAGTTGCGTGGAAAAAGCATGTTTTGCCCTCCCTGCCATCGCTCTCCCAAATGAGGCAGGTCTCCTGAAGCTAGATTGTGAAGCAGTAATTTAAAGCCCACTGAACGACTTTGACCCCCTCTTCACGTTGTGCTCTCAATACAGGCTGACTGGTGCTCAGTAGTCAGCAGCATAGCCCATATATCCAGGAGGTCTGAATCAACCTCTATAAATGACAATGAAATTAAAAAATAGCACTTAAAATTTATACAACTTGGTACTCTGGGAGTGCTTTTTCTTCTTCCTCTCTCTTTTTTTATTTTTTCTTAAAAACGCTCCAGTTCTCCAGAGCTTGTGTCTGTGAGACATCCTATACCACTTTCCAAAATCTCAAGTTACCAACTTATTTTGGATTCTAGTGCAGGTCATCTGCCTTTCATAGCTGCCTGTCCTCTTGCCTGACAATTTGATTCTTCCAACAGTCTCCAAAGAAGCCTCATCCTATCCACCCCCTCACTACTTGCAAGTTTTCATCTCTTTTGCTTAACACATAAGTAACATCAGCTCTAGTGATCATGTGGGTTCCAGGCTCTTCAGCTCTTCTCTGGTTTCTTAGCAGAAGGAGCATTTTTTTTCTTTTGTCTTACTGGTTTTACTCCTCCTCTTACTTAGGATGGAGGTGAGAACCAGGATATACAGATCAGATAAGAAATGTGAAGGAAAAAGAACTGCTGGACTCTCTACCTTTCTTTGTCCTCCTCTGTGGTTTCCTGTGAAAAATAACTTGTATATTAGTTTGATAGAGGTCATTAGGTTTCCTACTCTTCTCCAAAAACAGGGAGGTAGGAAAATAAGCTGGTTTTCACCATATCCCAATTCCTTTGTTTGCAGGACAGTAGTGTTTTGTGGTACCTGTAAAGTAGCTCCAGCTTCAGAAGAAAATCACATACTTGTGAAGATGTTCTCTGAGTAGGCAGGATGGCAATCCCATACTGATACTAACTTCTTAGCTGATGCTTTGCAACTCTCTCCAGTCCTAATAATGATCTGTGCTTGCACCTTAGTTACAGGGAGGAGTTCAGAGAATAGGGCTTGGAGCAAACCAAGCTTTGCAATGATTGAGGACACTGTTCAAGCAGAGACTGTCACTGGTGTCTGGTACAGTCAATGCCTTGGTCTGGTGAACTCCAGTGTTTGCATGTGTGGGTGGGAACAGGATTATAAGGGGTTTGTGTGTCCTGTTTCAGTGGTGAATTGTTTTTTCTTTTTTATTTACCCAGTTTGTAAAACCAGAGTGGCCCATGGAACCAATTCTCATGAGGTAAGTTAAAAAACTTTGCAGTATTATCCCCCTGCTTCCAGTCCCCCCCATGTTGTTTTGGCTGGTGATTTCCAATCCTGTAGTAGGCTGAATGAGGTCTGTGCACAAACAACTTTTCTTCCCTGCCTCTCCCTCATGTTTAATTGCACCATTATTTTTTTAAAAATCTGAAATGAAGTTAAATATGACTTGAACTTCCTGACATGGAAATTATTTTTAGCACTTTCTAGCTTCTGTCACCTTGTTGTGTCTAGCAGTTTGTAGTCTCCAGTCAGCTTTGTCTCCAAGGAATCTCCTTCAGTCTCTCCTTTGGTGAGAGGTCACACTAAATAAGTGTTTTCATCCCACAGTGTTACTTTTCCAACATGTATGTGGTACAGATGAGAAGTGGGTTTGTTCTTCAGATGGAGCAGCTGGCTTCTTTCCTTGAGGGGAAGGAGCAACAAACAGAGATGTTTTCCAGGCATGTTCAGTTGTAATAACACAGTGGGATCTGTGGGGAGAACAGTGCTGGTAGAGCTTATCTGCCTTCCTGTAAGGCAATTGCAGCTAAAATGGTTGTATATTCCTGGAAGGAGTGCATTACCTATGAGACTAGCTTCCTCTAAATTTAGGTGAGTTGAGTCCTGTTTTAATTCTTTTCCATTTGTGCTTCCTGCCTTCCTGCTTACTGCAGTTCAATTTTGAGAATCCAGCCCTTGCTGCTGGCTCTTTTAATTCCCAGCTTCCTTTGTTAGCAACGTGGTCATGAGTCCAGGTTTCCCAGCTGCTCCTGAAATATGTGCTGTGTTGTTGAAATACCTCTGAGAGCTGAAGACCCTGAAGTAAAATGTTAGTCTAGACTAGCAGAATGGCTATGGCTGTAATCTTAACTGATCAGCACTTTCTTTTAAAAATGCAGTGAGATTTTTCAGTCAGGCCTTACCTTGGATTATTTCACAAGCCAATAGACAGTCCTATTATTTGCCAGAGCAACTGCTATAAATTTTTGCTGTCATTCCCAAGAACACTTGGGGACTGGATTAATTTATGAATTTCTGGATTAATTAATGAATTTCTGGATTAGTTAATGAATTTCAGACTCAATCTTCCTTGCTGATGTTTCTGTCAGGAGTTCCTCTGCAACTGCAGCCTGAAATGCATGAACCTTTCAGTTCATGTCCAGTCAGGCTTGGACTTTGTTTCCTTGGTGAATCTTTCTTTGATCTTTCATACCATGGAGATGCACCTCAACCTCCTGCCAGAATTCCATTTTCTGAGCAAAAATTAAACTAAAATACAGTTGTAGGCTAGACTTTATCACAGGAACTTATGACGAGAGCCTAGGAGGACCCCTGGAAAAAAGCCTGAAGTCTTGCATGGTACTTTACATAGTTAGTAGTAGCAACTTTTGGAGTTGCTGAGTTCTCAGGAATGATCCAAAGTGTATTTATGGTCAGAGTGGAACTGTCTTGTAATTGCTTATGGTCAATAATGTCAAGGGAAGCATAGAATAAGTACCTGCTTACAGTACAGTCTGTCTAAAAGATGAAGCATACGTCTAGAAATAAATTGTTGCCTGTTTTATAAATGAGTCCTTCTTTGGCTTTCGGTAAACCACTTCATTTTCTGTAGATATATTTTCACTGCAGAGTTGACACCAGAACCAAAACACTGACCAGAAACCTGCTTTTCTTCCTAAGATGGCTGTTCAAAAACTTCAAGTGCTGGCTAACAGGGACAGCTGAAGGTGCAGGCTGGAGTTTGGGTTTCGTGCCAGCCAAGGCTGGTGGACTCCTCATTTCTCATGTGAGAACATGCTGTAGTTAAGCCAAAGTGCTGTTAACCTCCTTGTGGTGTCCTGCAGCTCTACCTGACCTCTGCACTAGCAGCCGCCTTGGCCAGCTCAGCACTTGAACCCTGCTTTGCCAGCACCGTTTGTTAAACTTGAACAGAGATGATGGCTGGAAGTTGTGCTTCCTGGCTGTCAGCAGGTCAGAACATAATTAACCTTCGGTGAAGCTGCCATGAGAGACCCATAACCTGAAGAAATGTGTCCAGAATTACTTTTTCTGAGTGAGAAAAAGGCAGAGAATCACTATGCTTTTTGAGACTGAATTCCTTAAGGACACTGTCAGTAAAAAATGCTGATGCAAATGTTTAGTTTTCCCTTCAAGACAGCTCTGCATTTATAATGAGGAATGCTATTTGGAAATTATGACATCAAGTATTGTTCCCATGTTACTGCCAGACACAGCAGGTCTGTGCTAGATGACAAAGAGCAAGTGCACCCTGCAAGCGAATTCTTGGAGCTCTATTCATGCATGTTAAAAACCATAAGACATCACAGTGAACCAGCATAACGCAACACCACAGGAGTTATATGGGTTGTGTGCTAGTCCATGGGCTGTCAGCACAGAGCTTTGCAGAAGAGAGGTTTCATGTAGTCTGTTTCCAGTAGCCTAGGTCAGTTATGTGCTGAGAAGATAAACTCTCTGGCTTTCCACACTTCTAAAATAGGCTGATAAATACCTGTTCATCTTGTGGGGTTTTTTTCTGGGAATCAATTAATATTGGAAGAGAACACTATAGGAACAGCACAGTTCTTGCCAGTGAGATGTTGTAGGTTATATAAAGCCAACAGTCTACACAGGAGGAGGAAGAGTGTTTCTTGTCACCAGTGAGAAACAAATGAGGTATGATGTTGTTGCTGTGCACCTGGTGTAATAGAGACAGTAAGAATATCAGCTGCAAATATGTATTGAATGGACACATTGACTTGAACTCAGAAAATGTTAATCTACTGAGTCATTGTGCATGTGTGCAGACAGGTGATCTAATGTAGACTATGAGATTAGGAGCAATAAGGACAAAATGTGCTCAGACTTTTAACTATGAATATGTAATCACTACATCCTTTACCACAGCCATGTTTTTGAACAACAAACAAAACCCAAAAACCTATTATATGTGCTATTTTTTTTACAGGAGCAAACTAAGGTGTTAGCAAAAGTTCAGTCTGAAAGTAGAGCATTCATCAAAAGAGCAGCTGATCATATGTAATACATGAGAGAGAGCATAAAGGGATAAAGTTTCTTTGTAAAATCTTTCCAGTGACCCTTACTTCATTAAGGCACTAAGCACAAAAACTGACAGAAAGTATATGGAAAGCACAAGCAAGCAGTGTAACTCATCTGCACCATGCTGAGGCAGGAAGCTCCCATTTTATTTTGTGTATCACTGTGGACTCACTGTAGGACCCAGAGGAATTCTCTTAGCCTCTCTGGACTGTCTTTCATCCTGAGTAAAACAGTAGGCCCAATCAGGACAGTGAGAAAATATTAACAGTCTTAGAAAACCACCTCTGTTTCAGAGCTTAGGAATTTTTCTGATAAGTGTTTTGCATCCTACATTGACTGAGGTAGGCAGCAGGCTTAAGACTTGGCTGTTAGCTGTTGTCTTCAAGACTCTTAAGAGGGGAAGGGTGTTCTAAGCAAAGCATCCCTGCCTGTGGGACAGAATTTTTTCCAGAGGGAAAAAAGATAAAATGAATGTCATGTGCTCTGACCTTGAACACTCCTTACTTGTTTTTGTAAGTTGACCTTACTACCAACTGCCCCACTGCCACTGGATAACAAGGCCCAGCATTGCTGGAGTAATGAAGAGAGGTCAATATTCAGATCCCTAGAGCATAGCTTTTTCAGGGCTTTGAGAATAGAGAGCAAACCTAGGCTTATCCTCACTAATAGGAGCCATTTCAGCACCCTTACTCCAACAACAAACCTGCAAAATGGGGCACTATGTTATGCTAATTATATAAGCACTTAAGCTTGGTAACAGGGAGGTCGATGGAAAGACCAGTGTAACACGTGCTGAAGATAAGCTGTCTCGTCAAAGTATTTCTGTGCACCTACCAACATTGCTTCCATGCTGCCTGAGGCAACTGTTGGTCATCATTCAAGCCCTATAAATGCCTTCCTTTTTGGCATATTTATTCCAGTGCCTTCAAGAGGACTATCCATTTGGAGTAATGGGGTGAAACCAAGGAAAATCAGTAGGCCAACGTTTGTTAGCAGTAAGAACTACTGGAGTCTGAAAAATGTTCTCTGATGGTGTGGGTGAAGCCTGAATACTTAGGTTGTTGCAACTAGGCTGAACCAAACCATGGGGAATAGAGCCGTGGGGAAGAACTCATATAGTTAGTACAGCAGAGCTGTTCCTTCTGTTGTTCTCATGCTACAGGCTTGTATTCAATACAAATTTTGTCATCTGTGTTGGTCAGATGTTTTACCCTTTTGTTGTACCTACAGTTGCAGTAGCTTCCCAACTAAAGGCAGAAAATGAAGTTGCAAAGGGCTGAGAAGAAAATGTTGATTGACAATGAAAGCTGCACTGCCAGTAGTGTTCAGAGAGCTTAAATGAAATGTAATGAAATAGATGCGCAGAAGGAATTCACACATGGTCAATATACAGCCACCAGTAGATGTTCCCTCTGGTTGCTAGGCAGGTGGGGGGTAAGCATGAAACTGTTGCAAGAGTTGTGCACAACTGTGTGTGCCTGTTTCCAGATGGCGATCATCTTCAACCAGGAGGGCCTGAAAGCTGTTCGCCCCCCTTGTGTCATTCAGAGCTTCATCAACCACAACGCCGTGCTGTATAAAGTCTTCGTGGTCGGGGAGTCCTACACAGTGGTGAAAAGACCATCTTTAAAGAACTTCTCTGCAGGAATCTCAGGTCAGTTGTACCAATTTAAAAGAAAATGTCCATTCTTGGAGCCTTATCAGGAAACATGAAAAATATCTGTGAAAACACTGCTGAAGTGAAGGCAGCTGGTTCTGACATACCATGTTTCCTCTTCTGTATTATTTCAATCGGAAGGGAAATAACTCACCTGCTCTGGAATACATACGAATGACATTCATATAGTAAATATTTATGCAATGGTAACCTGAGTCTCACCTGTTAAAAACAGTGTTTTATGTCATGTGGAAAGGGGGACAGTTCTCTCATTTCACAGCAAGTTCATGTGTCATTTGTTCCGGAGTTTGTTTATAAATGTGCTTTGGAGAGAATTTCCTGGATTCCATCATTTCAGAACTTCCTCTCCTTATTTTTACCTTGGTTATGTATGTGTGTTTAAATTAAGGATCACTTGTGCTCTCCCTTAAATGAGCCTCCCTGTTCATGTGAGGCCCAGTGTTGAAAACCCTGGTGGGAAGTGTCCTTTGGTTTATAGATACTAGATGTGTTGGGGGAAAGTAGGAATGGATTTGTCAGTGAGAACAGCGATCCTTCTATATGTCACTAGAAAGCAGCACTTGAAGATTTCTTGTTAAAGATTACTTAGATTTCCTTTATGGAAAAAGTGCTCCTTTCCAAAGAACTGCATTTTTGTGGCCCACCAAAAGCATAAAGGAATTAGCAGCACATGGATGGGAGCATGTCCTACTTGCAACTGGACAAATCCAGGACGTGGAGATAGGATCAAACTAAAGGAAATTAATAAACAAGTGCCAGTTTTTTGTCCCTTTGCTTAGTGTTTTTGCAGATTGTACTATGTCCATTGTCCATTGCATTTTGCACACAAATATGTATTGTGTTTGTATAGGTATATTAGGAGCCTGGTAAAAGTCCTTGTCTGCAGCTATGTATGCCTGTATTTACATTTAGGTCTGTTCTATGTCCTGATCAATCTAAGTAGACCAGAACCTGTGTTCGTATAAATTATTAGGATAGTTGTTTTATCCTTTTGCATTTTGAAGGGAACATTTTAAGGCATCTTTCTGAAAATGCCTTAGCTAATGCCTCATCTGTTAGTGTAAGCCTTGAAAGTTGTCTGCAAGTCCACATAAAAATAAGCTTAGTAGGTAGGTTAGGGTAAGTGTCTCACTTTCTTACCCAAATCAGGAGAGTTTGAGGGGGCCATGCCACAGGTTCCTGACTAGGCAGATCTGATGATCCCCAGCTTCACAGGGATCTCAGTGTACCCTGGGTGCTACTGGCCTACTGCCTGCAGTGAGTGCAGCTTCCCCCTTCTGTCACACACCTTCCCCTTGGAACTGTCACTTTGAGTATGGCAAATTAGTAGAAATTAACTTCATTATCTGACTGAACATAGGTAATTGGCTCTGCTGGAGGAGAGGAAACAATTTCTGTTAACCCAGGGCATTGTTCTATTTGTCTGTGGTCCAAGAACTGTGGGTGACCTGTCTGTGGGTCCCTGCCTGTGCAGGCAGCCAAGTGCCAGCAGCCAAGTGCCTGTGGGTGAGGTGGGTGGCAAGGATGGTCCAGTGGGGACCAGGACAAGATTCCCAGGGCTGCAGTGCCACCTACTGTTCCTTGCACTATTCCTTTGGAAATTAAAATCTGGTATAAAGTTATTTACAACCTGTTTCTAATTGCAGACAGAGAATCAATATTTTTCAACAGCCACAATGTTTCCAAACCAGAGTCTTCATCCGTCTTAACAGCAGTAAGTACACTTGGTCTTTTTCCCTCTAGCACGGCTGGAAAACTATCTAGTCCTTTCCTATGGAAGCGTTAGTAGCTAGTGACTCTCTTTCACAAGTTGTCTGCTTCTGTGTTGCAGGCTGAGGTCTGTTTGGTACCACGAACCAGCATGACTGTGTACCCCTCTGGTTTTCCTTACCGAGCTCCGGTGAGGAAGCACTGATGCAGCAGGGCTGTGCTGTTTGCCATGCCCAAACTCCCTAGGGCTAATCTAGGCAAAGGGAAGAACAAGGTTCTAAATGCAAACACCTGGCTTTTTCCTGTCCAGAGAGATTAATAAGCATAAATCATCCTTCTACGACTCAGTTCTGTGAAGAAAGACAAACAGTGAAAATTCAAGCAGAGAAATGGTGTTGGCACAAGGCCACAGAGGGCCAGTAGCTGTCTGTCATGTGAGCATGCCCAAGCTGTGACCACAGGACCATTTCTGGATGTCCTTCGAGACCAGCAGTGCCAGCACCCTGCAGTTTCATGCTAGCATTACCAGTCCTTTTAATAAGCTTTGCACATATCAATCCTAAGAAGTTCTTGGGCACTCGACTGCTGAGAAAGTCGCTTTACAGCACTGGGTCCTTTCAATCTCTCAGTCTCAAGATTCTTTTCTGTTTCACAAGCTCTACTGGGGATTAGTCTCGTATTTGATTGAATTTGATGTGCAACACTGATGCTAAATATTAAAACTGTAATTGTACTATTCATAAATCTCTTTATGGTTATGTTAAGGGAGAAGCCATTCCTAAGAATTTACTCTCAAACTTAGAGAGTTTGCTCCTGTGGTTTACCTGCCATTTCACTCATACACGTACATATTCCATACATCTGCTGTGTAACATGTGTAAAAAGTGAAGAAAATTGCATCTTCTAGTCATAAGTAACCTGAGTCACTAATTTTAATAAATATTGATGGAATAATTTATACATGAAAACCCCCACAAAAAGTATGCTCTACCCTGAAGATATCAGCTGAATTCTATTGTATGGCTCAGACTAAACTAACAACAGGACTGTGTCCTATCAGTTCTTTAGTGTAGATCTTGATCTACATTGAAATAACATTGATATCCAGAATATTTACAGGCAGGGTTAAATATGCCACCTGTATATGTTTTTTAAAGTGTAGATCTAGTACTTAAAACAGCGAGTCTGATTCTCCATTCATTCTTACACTGCTCTGCTTCTCCAGCTGCACCAGTATGAGGAGGAAGAACTAGGTACTTTAGAGCAGATGAACTTCCAATATAGGAAGGATTCTGAATTATGAAAGCACTTTTCTCTTTGCTGTCTCTCTCTCTTTCATGCCAATGGTGGTCTGCAATTAGATTTGGTGGATATGCACCTGGAAACTTCTGAAAATCAATCTTTCCACTAAAAAGGCTCCTTCAGAGTCCCTTAGTAATGTGTTTTTTTCCATTACAGCTGGATAAAATTGAAGGAGTATTTGAGCGGCCAAACGACGATGTCATCCGGGAAATCTCTAAGGCACTCCGGCAAGCTCTGGGAGTTTCCCTCTTCGGAATTGACATCATCATTAACAATCAGACTGGGCAGCATGCGGTCATTGATATAAATGCATTCCCAGGTGAGAAAAGCCTTTCCACTCCTTCTTTGTAGAACAAGTTTTACTGCTGGTGTCTCACATCATTGCTTCCCAAGTTGGGGACAGGAAAGTAGCATCTAGATGGTTCTGAGATCAAATACAGGCCAATCTGGGAAGGGGAGAACCCTAATCTAGATATGGAATTGGCAACTGAAATATTGGCTCTTAGGAGATATGGTCAAATTTTAGTGGCCAGTTGTAACATGGCTGTCATGCCCTTCCCTGCAAAGGGATGCCCAGGAACTGCAGTCCGGGACTGTGTGCTGGAACCTGGATTTTCTGGACCTGGCCCTCATTCTGAAATAAAAAGAAGAATAGTAAATTCTATTTTAGGAGAGCCTTTAGAGATTTCTGTTTTTTCAGACACTGTGCTATTTAAAAAGATGAGGGGGTGGAAGCAACAAACTGTTCCGTTGAAAATCTCTTCCTGTGCAAACTGATTCCCCACAAAAAGACATTTGTGCACAAAAATAGTACCAGGAATCTGAAGATGATAAAATTGTAGGTGCACAGAAGAGTGCTGTGAAGAGTTAGTATCCTTGCAAGTGCACTCATAAGTGCATCCTGGAGTAAAAGAATAGATTAGAGCATCTAAAACTAGGTAAATTTATCCTCTGCTTTTTTAGTTAACATATGTCTTGGAAACAACTAAATAAGCTCCTTGACCGCTGCAATTGTTATAAGGATTTTTAAGGTCTGTCACTTGTGCTAAATTCAGTAGTCTAACACAGGAAAAGAACACATCATCTCATTTGATGCTCTTTTGTATGGGATTTTTCTCTTTGAGAATCTCCTCTCATTACCTGAATAGTGATGTTTTTTCCCAGAGACATACACAGGCTGTTTCGTAGTTTCTTTAACCTGTCGTTGAAGACTTTGAGTTTTCAATATGGCTGTGGTGTCTTTACATCTAGAGATCTTGCCCTGAGCCTCAAGTCTCCTAAATCTTTCCATTTGGGTCCTCAGTCCTACTATTGCCCTGTAGTGCCTTGCTGGTGTATCTCCACAGTGAGTGGCTTCCTTTCAATATTCTGCTCTGCTATTCTCAGGTCACTTTGCGTCACAGTTCTACCATATGGCGTGGATGCAATCTGCAGACCTATGAAAACGCTCTTCTGCCAAGAGCAGTGAAACAACCTAAATTTGGTGTCAGATGGAGCCATATCAGTTTTATGAATGGGATTATATTTCAGACACTGGGTCTTGAAGTCAGCGATGCAGGAGATTCTTTTGCTTTGCTACATCCCCCATTTTGGTTTGGTGTTTCGGGTTTTTTATATTTTTTCAAGTATTGTTTTTGATTCGGTACTTTGCACAGAGTAAAATTCCCCTCTTCTTGAAATGTTGAAAAGTCCAGATTGGGGAGCAACTAGTGGCAAACATATATGTGCATATCTAGAGAGGAGTAATGTCTTCTTGTTGTGGCAGAAGTTTTCAGAACTGCCTTTGGCCTCATGCTCTGCTGTACTTCTACCCTAAGGCAATAGTTTTCGATATTCAGCCCAAGTTCTGTGTTTCAGTCTGCACAGTAATTGGTCTTTGAAGGGACGTTGAATTAAAAGAGTGGTTTAGTCCTTGCAGGAGACTTGAGAGCATGGGGAAGCTTCTTATGCACAGACCTATACTGTGTCTCACACAGCAGTGTTTTGGTGGTGAACATGTGGGTAGTGAAGGTAGCTACTCGCTTTATCGCCATGGGATAGGTTGAAGACCAGCTGGAGAAGGTCTAGAGGATAGCAGCAGGGACCAGACATACGGAAGAGAGGCTGGGAGAGACAAAAGTGCCTTCAGATTTGTAAAAGGTAGCAGAACTGAGAGAGAGAGATGCCCTTGCCCTCAAGGGCTGCTGAGATTGGAGAAGAAGCAATGGTGTAAAATGCAACAGCAGCAAAGTTACATTTCAGCACAGAATACTCGGTTGTTCAAAAGCATGTTCAGCCCAGGCAACTGCATTTCTCTCCAAGGGCCAGTATGAATAAAGGCTGAACAGGTTCAAGGGCTGACTTCATTGACAGGGCTAGCACCTTGCTAATGAGAATTTCAAACTCAGCCACTTCAAACGAATAACTAATGGGCTGCATCAGTGGTGGAATCTCCCTGTTCCTGGCTCAGTGCAGTCCCAGGAAGGAGCCCTCCCTTGCTCCTCTTCCTGAAATCATCCGAGCCTGCAATGGTTGCAGTAGAGCCAAACTGGACCCAACTTGGACCATCCAGGGATCTGCTGCATTCTCTGCACCACTGCTTTGAGAAAGGGAGGGAAAGAGGTGCCCTATAAGGAGCATTCACAGCCTCTTCCACAGAGCTCAAGCCACAGCTTGGGGCCAGGCCTAACCAAAGCCTTGTCCAGGTGCCTAGAGGCTTGCTGCCTTAATTGTGTGCTGTCTTTTATGTTTACCAGGCTTGAAGCTCATTTGAACCTGCCATTCCATGGATGTCATGTTGAGATGAGTTTAACGTCAGAAGTGAGAGCAGATGTACCTGCAGGAGGATGTTGTCTGTTACCTGCTCCATTAGCACCAGCAACTCTTCAAAAAAGATTTTAAAGATAAATGTTTGAAAGGCCCGTAGTGTCTCTTGTTCAGTGGGAAACCACTGGTACTATATTTAGCAGTGGTTACCAGCTGAGATATCTGACTGTAGGGACAGTCACGTAGCATGTGGGGTTTATGTTTGTCTGACCTCAGATAAGTGACAGAAAAGGCTCCATCCACATAGCCTGCTGTTCTGTGGCTGTGGCTGAGCTCAGCCAGCCTGAGCAGTGGCTTGTGTGTGTGTTCTGCAGTCTGTCCCTGTGGAGTTGGACTGCTGGCTCTGGGTGAATATGAAAAGCATCAGATCTGAACATGCACTTTGTGTGTGTTAATACATTGGCACAAATGCAGGACACAGACCATCCATTTTTCTCTGGCCAGGGGAAGATGCAGAGGAGCAGAAAATCAGGGAGAGTCTGAAAAATTGGGCAGGTAGCATCTGTAATGCTAGCTTAAAAATGCTCATATAGCCATTTCTTGCCTCCACCAAAGCTCGCAGGGGCGGGTGCTTGTTTTTAGATGCATTGCTGGGTGCACATTTTTCCTATCCATGCTCAGCCAGAGGACTCTGGAGACTTTTCAGCATAGCAAAATTCAGGCTTGTTGTAGACAAGCACTTCCAAAACAGTTTCAGCGGGCAGTGCTAGGATAGCACCTGCTGGAGCATGATTCATGCAAGCTGTGTTTTGAGGCATGCTAAACTTATATCTTTCCATTGATGCCCTGTGTGACACTAACCCTGAATTCATTGCCAGTAGTTTCTGAAGGTGTAATTTAATCTACCCTTCTTGATTTTGTTATCATTGTAGCACAGGTGATGTCCCACAACTGATTTGTTTGAGAGGCCTGCAGCAACCCTCAGAACCAAACAAGGCAATATCCATAGTTGGCAGCCTTCCACAGGTGTTCTGTGACTCAAGAGCTGAGACATCTAGTTCTCTTCCTTCCTTCCTTGTATTTCTTTTTTACAATTTTGTGAAGTTTCTTCTGAATGGCCAGGCAGAATTACTCGGGCCTTTCCACCCAGTGTGCAGAGGGCTTGCCCAGACTGAGCCTATCTGTTACGTACAGCTTCCTTACCCTGTACCGTCTGCTGATTTCAGGACTAAATACCTGGCCGTCTTATTACTTTTAAATATTTAAAACAACCTTGTGTGTTTGCAGGTGCCCCTCACCAAGGCTAGTTTGTTTTCAGTGAGCAGACATGGAACACTCTAGGCTACTATGGATCTCCTCTCTGAATATTAAAGCTGTTACTATGGAGATGGCTTATTCCCAGGGTGTTTGAAGCACTCTGAGTAGATTTGAAGGTTAATCCCACAGCTTTTACATAAGCAAGAAAGCATAACAAGCACTTCTGTCAAAGAGGTGGAGATCCTGTTCTGACTCCCATGGCCAGCCCTAAGAGTCCTAGTTGCCCCCTGCCGACCAGTGGATTATCATGTGGGGCACTGGGAAACTCGATGTTTTGAAATGAATGGTTTGTTTGGTGAATCTGTTTAAGGGTCTTTGAGAAAGCAAAACTATGAGCTGTCTTCTCACATTGATGGTGTTTTGTGTGACCTGTTAATTATCTGGGAGAATTGTGAGCAAGTACAATAAAATTCATATCAATGTCTCAGCCTAAATAAGAGTTATATGGTTAACATATGGGTTATAAATACACCATAAAATCACCACAATTATCCTCTTACCTTATGTTTCTGGGAAGTTGGGGTTTTTATTGCCTAAGGAAGTTGGTCTTTACAGGAGAATGGAGATCAAAATTGAATTATTTATGGATCTGAAGAGCTATTCTGCCCAGTGATCACATCACTAAAAGTGTGTTAAAATGTGCATTTACTTTGTGGTCTCTGGTTCTGCTCATATGCTGCTGTGTGATGTATGCAATTCACATGGGTCTTTTAAACTTATTTATTGCTTCAGTGTTCCGTATTAATGCCAGGTCACCTTCAGAATACTTTTATAGACATTTTAAAACAGTCAGCCTATCCCATTAAATAATACCAAATGTCATATGTCACCTCTAAATACTAAGGCAAACTGATAACAATTTTAGGTAATGCAGTAGCAGTTAAGATCCATTTCAAGACATTGTACCCATATGTTGCATGTCTGGTTCAATTTTAGAATAAATGCAGTGATAAAACTGTGCCTGTACCAGAGTGTTTAAAATAGAGCCAGAAGCTCTGTACGCCTACTGCTACCCTTTGTGTCACCAAAAATGTCGTGTCTCCTGGTATTTGAGCAACTGTTTTAACTGGGAAACTTGTTATTAAACTGCATTGTAAATTGTCTGGAATCACTTAACAGAACATGCAGAAAGGTGGTTTCAGTACCAAAATAAAAGACTGATGTTTCTACCAAATACTGTGTCATTGGTGCATGTTTCCTGTGCCTTGAGTGTTTTTTCAGACGTAGCAGGAAACATGTTTTAAGTGTCAAGTCAGGTTAGATTAGACGAGCATTACATTGCTTCTTACACAGTGGGAAGCTGCCTTTTCTGTAGGATATAAAGCCAGCCCTGCTGTCCTCTGAGGTTTTCCTAACTGAGGGTATTGCTTGGCAAATTCTGGAGAGAGTTCAAACCCTCAAGGGAGCTCTACATTAGAGCTACTTGCCATAGTAAACCTGGAAAGAGAATGGAAAAGATTGTCATACCCCAGAGTTTGTAACTTAGGGAAAAACCTGGACTTGGCAGCAAATGGTAGAATATACCTAAAATTATATATACACATATATACTTGGAAGGAAAAAGAAATAGCAAATCTGAAAGACAACAGTTTTTCTCATTGGAAAAAAATTATTTTTATTGCAAGATTCTCTATTCCTCTTTATGCTAATCTGCTTGTGCTGTCACTTAAAATGATGTCATGGAAAAGAGCCTTTTTATTATCAGTTGGAGGGCAAGGACAGCCCAAGAAATAAACTGTTAAAAGAAGTCTTTCAAAGAACCTAGGAAAATTACTCAATTGCCTTTTTTTTTCTTTCCTTTGTTTTTTCTCTTTTCAGGTTACGAGGGTGTTTCTGAATTCTTCACAGATCTCCTGAACCACATAGCTGCTGTCCTGCAGGGTCAGGTACCTGAGGTGACCCAGCTAAACCGCAGCAAGCTGCTGGCAGAGCAGACCAGTGGGATCATGGACGAGCGGATATGCTGTGCTAGCACAGGCTGTCTCAGCGTCATGGGAAAAGACTCCTCCTGGATTGTGGAAAGCGAGACCAACAGCTCAGTAAAACTGCAACACCAGAGACTAGGCTGCAACTCAGCAGTGTCCCCCAGCTTCCAGCAGCACTGCGTCGCTACGTTGGCAACAAAAGCTTCTTCTCAATAACTTGCCAATACCATGGACTGAGAAAAAGCCACAGGGATACAAACTGTGGTCTCAGAGCCAGATCAGGCTGTAACAATACAATTGAGAAAAAAAATGAAAAAAAAAAAACAAACCAAACACAAAACACAACACAAAAAAGCAAAATCAAAAAACCCTTCCATTTGATTTAACCTAATGTGCTGATAAAACGGACTGAAAGGGGAAGAGTGAGAAAGTGATTCAGATCCATTTCATCAGATTCCAGTTGCAAATCTGTAGAGAGTTTACACATACATGTGTTTTAACACTAGTCCTTTCATTGTGGGAGGGTTGCTCTTTCATTTCTATTGTTCTTTGTAATCACTGGTGACCAGCATTTTAAAATCGGACCTCATGGTATCAAGAAGATAATAATTTTGAAATGCAGTGTCTGAATGTAACAATGCTAGAGATTTTTGCCTAAAATATTCCCTGTTCCTTTTTTTTCCAGGTAGGCCATTGCAAAAGAAGGCTAAGACAACTTCATTATCACTAAACCAAATCTCTTGAAACATTGACCAGTCAAGATGTTGACAGTAGCTTGCTGTGAAGCCCCTGCACTTTGAGTAGGACAGAACAGCCTGCTTGTTCAGGGGCAGAGCCAAGGTGACCACCCCTGTTCCAACCTTGCAGTTCTTCCCCCAGGCCTCACTGCTTCAGTCAAAAGCAGCTTCTAACCACATTTGCCAACAGTGACATATTTCATCAGAGGGTGCCAGTATTTAGGCTGAGTGATTTGAGTAGATTCAATCGTCTGCTAGTACTGAAATCCTGGAAGAGTTAATGGAAGCAGTTGATCTCTTAGCGGAGAATTTAATTCTCTGTCCGTTGCACTTGTGAGGACTCTGGGAGAGCCCTGAAAAAAGGCTGGCAGAGCTGTGCATTTTCCTTGGAGCAGTACACCTGGTCTGCATATCCTGAGGGGTAACTCAGTTGCTGCCTTCCACAGATGCATGCTGCTGTGCATTTTTTTCTGCAAATTAAATATAAACAGAATTGTGTACCTTCATATGAGGTAGAAGTACAGGACAGCTCTAGCTTGGAGACCACGTTATTTTGTTGCAAGCTGCCAGGTGAGGCCCTATGGTAATTTACAACAGTGCTTTATACTCTTTGTAAACTAAAGCGTGGCCAATTTGTTATCTCTTGAGATATGCAGTGAACCAGTGGTGTTCACCCTCTATTGCATCTTCTAGCATGGCAGCATCTTCTGCTGTTGAGAATTCCTGCAACTTTTGCCAATTCTGAACACTAAATTGGAAATATCCAAGTGCTGAGAATGGAGACACTATTTTGGTAGAAGGAGTGGCCTTCTATTCCCCTTATAAGCCCTAACATACATTTTAGAGTGGTGGTGTTAAGAAAATTTCCTTAATTAAGCTCCTATCTTGCATATACAGGAATGTCTGTCTTTCTAAAGCAGGTGTTCATAAAGCATCCACCACTGCAGCACCTAATACCAGTTTGGTTAGTATCATCTGTTAGATAGCTACTCGAAAGGATCTAGAGCTTAAAGCCCAGGTAGGTCATGGAGAGAGGATTAAACTGTAAAAAAGATGTCACCACCCTACCTGATAGTACCAGTCCTGGAGGGGAAACAGTTTTGAAGAGTGCTGTGTAGCAATTCTTTTGTGTAATGATTTTTCCTTAGGAGAAATTGGTCTTCTTCCAAAATGCCATTCTTGGGGATTTCCTGTAGCCGAGATTGATTTTTTCAGGATGATTTACACAATAGAAGATGATTCCACCTCTAGAGGGATTACTAACTTTAAAATATTTCTTTGGGGACTGAAAGGACCTTATGAGTGTGGTATAGATCAGATTCCAGGGTACACGTAAATGCAGCCAACTTCCTCAAGTATTGCAGATCAGTTCTGAGCTGGGCATGCTTCACAACCCTTGTATGCTTTGAGGCTGCTGGATCCCATGTTGTCTGCAGCTCGCAGGTCTTGGATGGTTGTGGTGTGAGTGAGTCAGATGTACATAGGGGTTTATAAAAGTATTCATGACAGACCAAACCTTTCGTAAAGCCATGACTGAAATAAAATTGACATCTACACTTCGGGGTTTGTTTTTGTTTGTTTAAAATAAAAAGTGTTTTTACGTTACATGTGTAACAAAAGATACCCTCAGGAAGGAACTTGCCAGTGCATATTTTTGTATGGTACTTTCTTGTAACCAGCTGGTGGAGTGTTTGTAGACTTGCCTATTGCTCCCTTTATTACATTGGCTTGGGCTTTTTTTGGTTTTTTGGTTTTTGTTTCTTTACTGGGTGGTGGGGACGGAGCAATGATATTAAAACTGCTTTACTAACTCAAGACCTTTCAAACTAAGTATGTTTACATGAACTGAGTGTTGGATCCAATGGAAATGTCTGTATGCTGTTTCCTAGTTAGAACATCAGATAAGAGTTTTATTTTCCTGGCTGCCTTCTGAATTTTGGTTGGCCTATTTTGCACTGCTTTGTTTCTCCAAAATAAACTACTGAAATATAATTGTGCATTTTAAACTTGTTTACAAATGATTGTTAGAAGTTTATTTTGTAATTCTCTTAATGCTTGCAGAAATACTATATTTAAATATTACTCCAGACCTTGGCAGTAACTAGAAAACAAGTTTAGGTCATTGGTGTGATCAGTGACATTTTTCCCATAGTCTGTAATTTATTTTTTATTTATCGAATGTATCGGTATCACTTTAATTTACCAGGTGCAGATATGCAAGTACCTGTTGTGATGTGGCATTACAATAGAGTTTTCACAGAAATTACCATGCAATTGCTATACTACTATATTTCCTTGCAGAAATTAATGTTATGGCTCGTATATTAGAATATTACTAAATCACAGGGGCAAATCGGGAGACCAACTTTTAAAAGCCAAAACTGTAAATTACCAAGTGTCCAGACATACAGTTACATTACTGCAATATATTCAAGCATGAGTATGTTATTAAGCCTGTGCTAAAGTGCTTTTTTGAATTGCTGCCTCATTTGGTAATTTCAGAATAGTTTTGATTTAAGATAAGCTTCACAGTAAGTTAGTTAATACTCTGTAGTCTTGTCTTTCTTTGTAAAACTAGAGGAGTGCAGTAGCATTAGACCATACCAGAATGCCCTTGCTCTTAAAATTGCAGACAATCCGAGGAGCTTTTCCATAATGTCTGTTTGAATTCTGTTATTGTGGGTTAGAAAAAGGTTTTTCTGTGTTTTCAGAGGCATCGCTATTATTGCTGTGTTGATGGGAGCAATTGTATTAAAATTACATGGTCACCAGTTAGCTTTTTAGGGATTTATTTTTGTTCTGCTTCACTGTTAGAAATCCACAAGAACACCATTAACTTGACTGGAATTTCTCCATGTTTTGTGCCAGCATGGCGGAGAAGATGGGACTCTGGTTTCCACTGTAATTACATAATCAGCTTCAACAGGTGAAGATTTTTCCCTGTTGAAGAGAACTTAAGTAGTATTACTGCTGCCTGCGATGTAAAGTCATCGCCACCCTCCTCCCCCTCTAGCTGGCTGGGCCACATTGTGCTTGAGTTTGTAGCCTATGCCAGAACATCCTGGTCATTATGTGAAAATGTGAAAACCAGTTGCAGAAATGCAGCCAAACCAGGAGCATCGGTGCTGGCACTTGTGGTTTGTGGAATGTAGAACTGTCACTGGGCCAAAGATGTTTTGCCTTTGGTTGACCACGTCTGGCTGTGCAACCTTTGTGCTGAGGAGCTGATCGACTGGGCTGGGTGGCAGAGAGGATATATTTATTAGTACTATTCAGACTGTTGTAATGATAAAGCTGTTCAAAGATCTCCATCCTCAATGTGGGAATGTTTGTGCAGAGCAGGTCTGTAGCAGGGTGTGCTGATAGAAATCTAACAGTTCAATTTGTTTTCATTATAGATGATTACAAATTAAGGACCCGACTCTGAGGTTTTCAGGAGGTTATGAGGATTGCTCAAGATAAAGCCTCCAGTTCTTCAGATTAAACGTGAGCAGTATCCAGCCAGGGAACAACCAGGTGGAGTAGTGGTTGGACAGCAGAGGCAGAATACAGTCCAAAGGCAACAGATTAAATGGGGCCAGAGGTGTTTGAATTGGCTAGCAAAAAAACCAAAACAAAACAAAGGAAAAATGTTTCTTGTTGTTTCCATCCAATTAAAAAAATCCAGACTTCTCAGTTCTTAGGCTAAAACACTGGTTTCCTAAAGTCTTTGCCTGGCAGCAGTGACAAGTGAGTCAGGCTTTTCCACACTAGCTTGCAACCTTGCCTTCCACAGCTGTGCAGAAAATCTTGGGTTTTGGTTTTTTAGTGAATAGAGTCTATTTTGAGTTCATAGCAGTCTCCCCATGTGCACTCTTGCAGGAATTCACTTGCATTACCCTGCTAAGTTTTTTTTCCTCTCTCCTTTTTAGTAAGAGATGTATTGATTTCTGTATTCAGTATAAAATTACTTTATGGCGTGTTTTGTAATTAGGAGTATGTGAAAATGCTTTGTGTAGATTAAAATATTTCCTTTAATATAATCTCCTCTCGCTTTCATAGATAAATGGACATGCTCTTGCAGATCACATTACTGATTTTATTTGTAATATTGCTTTAATATCTATTTCAGAGGAATGTAACCTCCAGAAAAGTACTTTCCACATCTTCACTACCTTTCCTTTCCCTGTTCACTGTGTGTGGATCCAGGCCATCAACACCTGAGCTTTTGACTGGATGGGTTTCAGATCCTACGTGGATTCTGTCAAAATTACATGGCCACAAAAATTACTAAAGATGGTTGAAGTTTTTGAGGACCCAGGTATAAATGGAGATGTTAGAGTGATTTCTCAGCAACACAACCACAGTAACATTTGCAGCAAGCAAAGGAAATCATTTTCACTCTGTGTGTGCTGTTGGCTGTTGGGCTCTGGTCCACCCTGCTGCTGGGGTAGTTTTCCTGTGGAAATGAAAAAATCCACTGCGAGAAAACATCCTGTATCTGTGATGCAGAAGGAGGGTAAGGAGGGTAGGGCTTGGGAGTAAAATCCTGGCCAGTGGACACCATGATACCAGTGGTCCAGAATTTCACTCTGTGGTTTTTAATAGCAATCTGGGGAGATGTTTTCTTTCTCTCCATGATTCTTATCCTGAATCCACTGGGGCAGATGCTAGCAGATGCCTGTGGCCCACATGAGCTCATTAGCAGGTGACCTTGCCCAGCATGTCATAAGTTTGCAGAGGGCTCTCAATGTATTGGGAAGTTTTTGTTGATGGCCAGGAAATCTTTTGAAACTCCAGAAATAGCTGAAACGGCAAATGGAGTTTATGAAAATCAGGTCTTCCTCTTCCAGCCTTTTTTAAGAAACCCACATTTTATTTCCTTCTTCGTTCTTTACACAGTAGTTTTTAGATATAAATTATTTTAACTTTTTTTTGTGTGAAAAGTCATATATACATATATAAAGTTATTAAAAGGTTGAGTATATGTTGAGTATAAAATAGTGACTTCTTTGTTTCAGATGTTAGCAGTCCCTAAAATGGGTTGTCTATCCTCTTGTAAAGTCAGTGCTGTAAAAAAATATTAAAAAATAAAAGATGTATTAGATGTATCTTTTATTATTTATTTCTGATTCAGTATTTGATACAGCTTGTGTATACCCTTGTGATAACCACATACTAAAAACACTGTCATTTTTAAAATGGAGTAACAACAGTTCCTTGGGATCCCAACAGTTTTGAGAAAATTGGCCCTTTGGGTGTGAATAGTGTTGGATATTGTCCTTCAGTCTCCAGCATTGCTCCCCACCTAAGCATGGCTGAATCTTGGGGACCATTCTGTGTGTGTGCTAGGTTTCACAAGTTCATTGGTATCTGTGTTCAAATCCAGCTGTACAGTGTTAACAAGTGTGTCTTGTGATTCGCTTCAGCCTGGTTCACTATGATTTCTGAAACATAATTCCCATTTTGTACTTAAATTTGTATAGAATTATGTAAACCCATAAAAGACCATGGTTTACTGTAAAACCCAAAATACTTGCTATTTGGCGTCTTCAATTGCATGACTGATCAAATCTGACAATGAAGATGGTGCTTTCATCTAACAGCATTGATTTCAATGGTAGTATATTCATTTTCTTTTTGTTTGCCAAGCACCTGTTTTTGGACAATGTTTTGGTTTCAACAGTAAAGCAATATGCAGTAGGTATTGTGGCATTATCTCTGTAATTGTTTTGAAGAGAGAATTGTCCCTTTCCAACACATAATGAAAATAAATGCCTTATAACAAGTTCTATTTTGCTTCCTCTTTCTGAGTGGATAGGGCAGCGAGATGAACAGCTCATTGGGAGAAACCTGTTTTCATGAGAATTTGATGTTCGCATTCTTCCTGAGTGCAGTTGTTTGCAGTTGTTTCGGACCTCCTGGTACCAGAAAGATTTGATTTGGTTTCTCTTCTAACACTTAGAGGGAAGTCAGCTATTTTTATCTTGCTATATAACACATCTTAACATCACTGGGATTTAAGCTACTCTTATACATATGAATTTATTCATAGCATAGGCTTCTGAGGTGATTGATTTTTCATCATCCAGGATAGGGAATTCTTGATTTCTCAAAATGTAGCAGGATTTTTAATCAAGACCCTGTTTGGGCTAGTGCAGGAGAGAGAGGTATCTCACTGAGCAGCAATAAATTTTGCTAAGCAACAAGCACTCTCACAAGGGCGCTCATTAGACACTGCCTGGGGTTCAGTGCAGCAGTCCCAAGGCAGGGCTGGCTGTGGCGAACAGAGGTACAGCTGGTCAGAGCAGCAGCTACCAGCTGGTGGGGCATCCTCCCAGGCCCCATGCTCAGGCCTTGAATGCCATCTTTCCCTTTGAAGAAAATCCTTGGGTCTCAGCTGTTCTGTGGGCTGCAGGTGATGAGAGAGAACTGAGCTTCGAACTGGGGCGTCTGAAATACAGCCTTTGCAGTGGGTGGGCCTTTTCCTCTGCTGCCAATACACACGGAACACCGGAAATATTACGATTGGTGCTCAGAGACTTTTGGGGCCAGCTTCCTCAGCCCAGGCACCACCCAGTCCTCCAGCTGCCATGTGGCCTGAAACCCAAAGGACAGAGACAGTTCTGCCTATAAACACAGTGGCAGTTGGCCACCACGACTCCTGTGAGCCAGCACACAGGAGGGGCAGCCCCTTGGGATGGGCCTTCACCTCTGGAGGAGCATAGACCAGTACTTTTCCTCATGACTAGCCTATTTGTTACTCCTCTTTTTTGTAATCTACTTGTGTGTTGTCCAAATAGCCTGACTTGGTCAAGCATTGCCCCAGTGTTGAAACTTTTAATTGTTTTCTTTCTGGTCAACCTTGTGTTCATCGATAAACCTTGGATGTGACCCCTGAAGCTCCCAGGTCTCACTGAAGCTCCCAGTGCCTGGCTGAGCTGTACAGCACCAGTGGGCCCTGGGTGGGCAGGGAGAGCTCTGCAGTGCTTGGGGACCACAGGGAAGTGTCCCCGATGCTGGGCCCCAGCGGGCAGCAGCGCAGGAGCCTGGGTAAGGAGGGAACACCACCAGCGTGTGTCTGCAGTGAGGGGAGCCCTTCATTCCCCTCCTCTCTGCACGACTGTACCAGCCCTGCAGTGTGCTGACAACCGAGACTGAAGCTGCCAAAACAAAGGAAGGAACCCACTGCAGTTTTATTTTTCCTTAGATAAATTTTTTATATAGAATATATTACAGTCAGAGTTCTCAGCATTTAATCAAAAGATAACAAGTTATTGCAGTTTTTTACCCAGTGAAACTACCGGTGAAAGAAGAACTTTCTAGAAAGCTGTCTTGTCTTTTAAAAAAAAGAGGGAAAAAACCCCCACCCAGACAGAAAATACACATGTAGGTTGCACTTCGCACCCACCAGCGCCCGGCCGGGCGGGTGGGCATCCGTGCGGACAGGGGAGCGTGAGGTGAAGCAGCGGCGATGGGCACAACACTACGGCGAAGGAGGCAGGCCTGGGCGCTAGCGAGGGCGGTGCTTCTGCTCGGCTTAATTGCTTTTAAATCGGGAAATGGAAACGCGGTGGGGAGGCAGGAGGGTGGCGCCGGTGCTCTCGCCTGCACAGGGAGGGCCGGAGCCCTCAGCCTCGCCTCAGCTCGTGCAGCTTGTGGGCAACGCGCTCCAGCTCGGCCTCGATGGCAGCCAGGCTCTCCAGCTCCTGGTCCTGCAACGAAAGCCCAGGACACGTGTCAGCAGCCATGGGTGTGCAGCCCTCGCCCCACAGAGCTACAGAAAGCCTTGCCTGGGGCACGAGCACAGCTGCGTCCTGCCCCATCCCTTCAGCCTGCTCCTGCATTTGCCCCTCTGGACAGACATCTGTGCACAACACTGATTACTCCTGTCCTAATGTTTAATTGCTGCAGCAGGTAATGGGGACAAAACATGCAGCTCCCGTACTTCCTCAGCCTTTCTGCCAGGCAGGGCAGCCCCCAACAGGTCTGTACCTCCAGAACAGGCTGGAGGGAGCTGGGGCCAGGGCAGGCTCTGCTGAACCGGCACCTGCACTGAGTCAGTGGAGTCAAACCAGGACGGGCACTGGTGCCTGCCACCTGTGGCAAGTGCAGCTTGTGCCTTGCTCGTGCAGGGGATGGTGGTGTCCCCTCTCCCCATGGTGCCCTGGGTGTTTGCATGTACTTCTACTAGCAGAAGATGGTTTTCTGTTTGGGAAAGCAGTGAATTAGGAGGCCATCAATTTAAAGGCTCGAGCTGCCCATCACTTGGTGGTCTTTCTATAGCAGCTCTTGTGTATCTGTGCCGTCACCTGAAGCTATTTTATTTAGTGCAAGTACTCAAATTCCTAACTGCATAGCTTTGCTTGAACTTGGGTCATATCCAGCTGGCCCTGTCTTGTTGCCAGCTCCAGCCCTGCCTGTCTCTCACAGCTGCCATCAGCTGGGGCTCTCTGCATTCTCCCAGTGCAGCAGCAGGCTCTGTGGGAGCAAACTTGGGGCTGTAGATGCTAAAAGTGCCTTTTCCCATCAGCAGAATCGAGGTGACAGCCCCTCTCCTGTGCAGAGGGAACAAAGCCTTGCTGCTGCCTGCAACAGCTACCAAGCACAGGCTGACACTGAGCCACTGGCCAGCACTGCATGTGGCTGGTGTGAAAAAATAAAGGAAGTATGTAAAAATAAGTAATTTTTTTCTCTTCCCTGAGCTATTTTCCTGAACAGGGAAAAAGCCACCATGTCCCTCCACAGGGCCCTCGTCTCAGCCCCTGGGAAGTCTTTGGTTACATCAGGGTGTCAGCAGCTCAGGGTGCCCCAAGCACCAAAGGAGCCCAACTGAGCTCAAGCCACTGTTCCAGTGAGTTTTTGTTGAAGAAGGTCAAGGAGCAGCTGGCTGAGGCTCACCTTCTGGAGGAGAATTTTGACTACAGCTGGAGCCCCCAGAAAGTGAGAAAAATAGTGCTGTGCTGAGATCCTCCACAGCACCCAAAGAGAGCTTGGTGAGGCCCAAACCACTGCCTCATGCTGTGCCTCTGCACTCTGGATCGCTTCTACCTGGCCCCACATGTTGAGCCCTGGAGAGTGCACAGGACAGCACTCACAGCCCCCATCTGTGCCCACACTGGCCTCACTGGCCAAGCCACACCACCACACGGCCTGAAAATGAGGAGAGGGGACAGGATGGCAGCTGCTCTGGCAGAGCCAGAGCCTGTGCCTTCCTTTCCCTCACTGCTGGGTACCTTGTCTAGACATTCCTCACTGACTCCCAGAGGCCCTGATGTAGTTTAAAAAAGAACAAAACAAAAAACAACAGAAAGTCTTGTTGCAGCTGTAAACACAGCAGTTTTGCAGCCTCAACATCCTGCTTCCCAGTCCCTGTTTGGAGATTGAGTCCACCACCTTGCAGACAAGGTGTACCCCAGAGCCACTGGCAGGGGCAGGTGGGTAGCAACCTCCTAAGGGGAGAGACCTTGGGTGTGGGCAGATGGTGGTGAGGAGCCAGATGGGCCAGCCCACCGCACTGCATCCCTGCTTCACGCTGAGACATTTGGCTTTGCTTTGAACCAACACAACTGGAGATGCTCTAGTAGCAGGGGATGCTGATGGGCAATCTTTGGCCAGTGGTTTGGTGTGTAACTAAGGGAAGAGGCTTGTTTTGGAGGAAAGAGAGCTGCAGCAGACTGGCTTCTCTCTCCTGCTGCCCTGCCTCTTCCCAGGCACCTGATCTCGGCCTATCCCAGGGCAAACACCCACAAAGCCCATGCTCAGCCCTCTGAGCTATCCCAAATCAACTCCTGTGCCTGAAGCTGGGCCTCAGCACAAAGGCGAATCCACCAGTCCTGGCTGCTGTGGAGGTGCTGAGCTACTGCCCAGCATCACACAAGGTATCAGGGAAGGAGATGTCTGACTTTGGAAGCCTGACTCAGATGTATTCCAACATCTGTCAACAGTTTTGACTCCAATGCCCCAGCTTTCTCACCACAGCTGCACCCCTGATTTACCTCTGTAGGAGGTCTGACATTACTCATTCCATTCCTGAGACAGGGAAAGCATTTTCTTTGACTTGGAAGGGCTTTGAGACACAAGGCCCATCCCCAGGCTCCAGATTTAGCTCTGGTCACCATGTCCAGCACAGGCCAGTGCAAAAGTCCTGTCACTGGAGACATGACCCTGTGGGGCAGGGAATGTTTTTGCACTAATCACTAAAACAAAGATAAAAAAACAAAGACACAACTAGGTGCAAACTTCAATAGTACCTGTGGCTGAATGACTAAAAGTTCACTAAGCATCAGCTTAATACCACAGAGAACCACTGCTAGCTATGTGTCATGAAACCATCACACTATGTTAATGCCAAGGTACCATCTACATCTCCCAGCATAGTTTGGATAACCGGGCAGGATTTATTCTTAAGCCTAAGTACACCAACCTCTGTTCTTCTGTTAGCGCTGCCTTCCTCGTCCTTCTTTTCTTCAGGCATGGGAGCAAGTGGGAAGCCTCCTTCACTGCTGTCCTCCTTCGAGTGATGCTTCCATGACCTTTTCACATCTTCCTCTGGACTACGGAAGGCATACTTGCGGGACCTAAATGGCTTTTTCATGGACCTGTCTGGGTCTTCCCCACTATCATTTTCCTCCCGGCGCTTCTTTGATGTCAGCTGTTTGGCCAGCTCATCCATTTTGTTCCATCTCTTGGTGTCTTCCCACTCCCTGGAGGATTCCTCCTCCATCTCGTCACTTTTGGCATCCCTGGTCTGGAAGGTGTCCTCCTCCTCCTGCATCCCCTCATCCTCCAGGTGATGTCTTCCTCCTCTCACTGCCCGGGGCTGCTCTTCTTCCTCCTCCTCCTCTTCCTCCTCCTCCTCAGAGCTCCGCCCATCTTTGCCAAATCCCAGCACATCATCGTTATCTGAAAGAGCATGAAACAAAACAGTGAAAACAACTGTTAACCCAACTGTTAACCTGGTTGCAGTGCACCTTTGAACTGAGCCTTAAGGGGCGATGCCAGATGGGTTTCCTGACTTAGGCCCACTTTCCTAGGATTCTGCAGATACCCACTCTCATGTTGCCATGTCAGTAGCAAGGCTTGAAGGCAGCAGTCCAAAACCCTGCAGTAAGTCCAAGAAAAGGGAATTGGTTGTTCCCAGGACCTATAAGAACCAAGCAGTAGGCAGCAAGGCTGCTGCAGGGCTTGTGTTACCTGCTGTGTATGGGCCCATGCTTCCAGTGCTTGTGGTGGGGTCTGGGTGGCTGCTGGCAAGGTTATATCTGTAAACCCAGTAAGCACCTGCCTGAGTTTTTTGGCTTTAAAGCCTCTAATCCATCTGTCTCAGTGCTCTCAGCTACCCCAGGAAAGTATCAGTGCAGTTGTCTGGGATACGTACTGTCATCTTCCTGCACCTCCTCAGCTTCCTCGTCCTCCTCAGCCAAATCAAGTGACCTCTCTGCTTCAGTAGGGTCCTCCTCTGCAGCATCATCTCCGTCATCCTCCCGCTCCACACGCTCCCCTGCCACCTCCTTGCTGTGCTCCCGGCCCTTCCTGGATGGCTCCTCTCCCTCACCCTCAAGCTCCAGGCTGTCCCTGGAGCCTCTGGGCTCCTCCTCTTCATCCTCTTGCTGCTGCTGCTCATCCTCACTGAAATCTTTGCCGGTGTGGTTGTCCAAAGCTCTGTCTCGCTGGGCATCGTCTGTATCCCTGATGTCACTGCTTTCTGCTTCTTCCCGATCCTCTTTCTCTACAAGGTTGGTATCCCTGGGCCTGGGCTCCCTCTCCTCCAGGCTGTTCTTTCCTTCCTCTCTTGAATCCTCATTTTGCTGGGGTTTCTGTTCTGTCAGCTCAGCCAGGGACCCCGTGGGCTGTTCCTCTTCGGGGTGCTCCCCTGCTGCATCTGCACAAGGACAAACAAGAAGAAATGCTTCTGCTGAGAGCTCATTTCACAACCAGCAAAGCCCAATCATTTCCCAGGGAGCTTCAGCTCCACTCAGCAATCTGCTTAGCCAGCCCGTGGATCCTTTTGCAAGTCACTTCAGCATATGTTTGTGTTCAGGCAAGGCAGTGCTCTCTCTGGTGCCTGAGCTCCTGGAGAGACTCGCAAGGCTGAAGTTAAGCATATGCCAAAGTGTTTTGCTGAGGCACAGGCCTCATCACTGTCTCTTGAGATGCCAGCAATGAACTTGCCCTGCGTGAAACCAGATTGCAAGTAAAATGAAATTATTTAGGAGTGTAATACAGCACTTGCACAGCTCTCCCTGCTCTGAGTGCTGCGCTAACATTGCATCCTTATTTCTCCCGTCAGGCTGAGGAGGCAGCCAGCCCGGTTCCCAGGGTGCTGGAGGGAGGGGGTGTGGCTCTGCTTCTGCAAAGTAGCTACTCAGCAGGAGCTTAATGTGGGCTGGGTATTTGCTCTTGCTCAGGTGAGAGTGGCCTCTTTTAACACAATTAGACATAGAAACCACTTTGCAAAAGAAAAGATGAGGGCTTAAAAGCCAGATAGTATGGAGAGGCAAGTGCAGCCCCAAGGAGGGCTGAGGAGTGTGCTAGGGTGAGAGGATGCTGGTCACACAAGGCTGGTGAAGACCAGTGACACTGCTGGTGTTGCTGGACTGCCAGCTGGTCTGAAAGGCCCAATATGCCACACTTCATCCTCATCAGTCTCCACACTGCTGGAGCAAGAGGTTCAGGTCTGCCCTAACAGGAGGGAGATCCAGTGCCACTATCCTGTTGGCTTTTGGCCATGCTGGCTGCAGCAGCAGCCCCCAGGAGTGTCTGTACTCATTGCTTTGAGCAGCTTTGAAATGAAGTCTCAGCATCACTGTGCTGCTGTGGTTCAACCACATGCTCCAGAGCCCTCTTGAGACCCTCTGTGGGGGTGCAGCTGCTAGATGAAAAGTCACATCACCCCACATTGGCATTGTGTCTTCCTGACAAGGAAGAAGAAAGGGGCCAAACCCTCCTTTCTGCCAAACAGCCTGTCTCTAGTCAGGCCATAGAAACATAGTGACAAGGGAAAATCTCAGCTGAACATGATCTTTCCAAGATAACAGGGGTTTTGTGGGGATGTGTACAATGTCTGTATAGCAAGTTCCATTTTTCCTTCAGAGACCCATTACTCAGTATCTTAGATGTCTGGAAACAAGGGTGGCAGGCACAGGCCCACATCACTCTTGCCTGTATCACTGAGTCTTTCAGTCCTGGATTTCCCTGGCTGTGACTCATTTAAACATTAGGAGTGAGTGATAGTGTGAGCAGCAGGGTAGAAAAGATCAGTATCAGTTTGGTAACTTGACAATCACCAGTTACTATAGCTCAGAAACTACATGTTGTTTAAGCTTGTAAATAAGAAAGCAAACATTGTTTGTTTGTGTGTGTCAGTGGCAGCATCAAAGGAGATGCCTACAAGAGAAGCAGATGGACATATCAAGGCTGTTAGAAAGAACATCCTTGTTTACAGCCTGACCTGTATTTCCCGGGGGTGGAGGCTGACACTGACCTCTCTGCTTGTTCTTGTCATTCTGGCTTTCAAGGACTTCGGAAAGTTCATCTTCGAAGCCACTGTTTTTCTTCTGCTGATGGGTTCTCTCATTGGCACCTGTGTCAAATAACAAAAGGTATGGAAAGGCAACAGTCCCTCCTGTGTTTCAGAAAGTAGAGGTAGGGAAATAGTTCTGCGCCCTTTGTATTTTCTACAGCAGACAAATCTGCCAAAGGGGAGCTGTGAGGAGAAGCGACTGGAGGATACGTGAATCAACTGCAGTAACAAAACCACAATCAGAAACATCGTCTGCAGGAAAGAAAATGGTCTCTAAACAAACAGAGAATCAGCGTTGCCAGGAAAACTAATATTGACGGAGATCTAGGGAATAAGAGGTGCTGAACTGCAGCACACTGAGGCCAATGAAAGACTTCAGCATTAGAGTAATAAAGGATAAAAATTGCCTCCTGTCAGATTCTGCCTATGTACCTCTGCTGAGGTGAGCACTGAGAGCTTCTGTGCCCTCCAGCCTAGTTGTGGGGGCCCCTCTCCCAGGGTGCTGGGAGAAAGAAGCAGTGTTCATTCCCACTGCAGGGATAGCCTGGGGCTCCAAGGCCCCACACTAGGATTATGGAATCCACTTGACAAACGTAACACCCTGGAGGAAGGTGTCTGAAGGCAACACAAACTGGAGGTCAGAGTGCAGCTGTCCTGGCAACCAGCACTCCCCAGACAGCCCCATTCCAATGGGATCTGCAAGCCAAGCAAGGTCTGTCTAACCCAGCTCATGCCCTGCTTCTGTGCCTTAATGCAATGGCGAGAGGGAACACTGCCCAGTGCTCTCTAGCCCAGAACTGAATGCTGTGGATTCTCCAGCCTGAGCAGAACCAGCTGCAGCCAGCACAGAGGAGACCAAGATAAACACCTTTGCTTTTCCCTTGGTCTACAAGACCGTCCTACCCCCAGTCTCTGTGATCTGTAGATGAGAGCTCATGTTACTCTGGGACTAAGTGATGTGATGGGCTCAGGCCAAGGAAAGAACGGAGCAAGATGCACCTCTGTGAAACAAGTTCCTTCTCACAGACTCCATGCCGAGGGGCACAGCCTTGCTTATAACTGAGTGCTCCTCCTCAAACCCCTACTGTGCCTAGGCACCAGCATCCCAGCACACTTTGTGGGGGTGTGTACAATGTCTGTATAGCAAGTTCCATTTTTCCTTCAGAGACCCATTACCCCTTCAGAGGAGGATAAGGTTTCTTTCTTCTGGATCACTGGAGCATCCATGGGGCCCATCTGAGGTCACTGCCCAGCTGGCCCCTCCACCGTTTGGGTAGTGACCAAAATATGGCTTTGGAACTGCATGAGAGTCCCAATCCTGACTTCCTGAATTTTCCTCTTCCTTTTCCCTGTTGCCTCTGTGTCTTCCTTGCTCCGAAAGCATTCTGGTGGCACTGCCTTCCAGCCACCCCTGGCAGACTTGCCACACAGGAGCAGGGCACGGGGATGCCCTGATCATCTTCTCCCTGCTGATGCCCAGCTGTCACCCAGGTTAGCCCAGGGAGAAGGAGGAGGGAAGGTCAGGAGGTACTCTCCCTGTAGCATGGGGAGAGCCCTGTTGCAAACTTCAACTGGACCACCTGGACAGAGGGATCTGGACTAGCTGTGAAGTAGCTTTGCCTGAGACCTGCATGTCAACTCTGGGCAACTTGGCACCTGAGAACAGCCCTTCTTCCCCTTGCACACCCCTTTGCACAGCTCTGTGCTGCTCCTGCTCCCACATTGACCCATGGTGAGCAGCCTGCACCTCTCCAAATCAAAGAAACTTGCGTTTGAGTTAAGCAAACCATCAAAAAAACCCCATTAGTTCAAGAACATTTTCATCTTTTAGGAGCAAGTCCTACTCAATGCTCAGTGTGGATTCCCTTCTTCCATACCTGGGTTTAGTGCTAGATTCCAGCTGCATAAACAGTGAAGGTTTTCTTGCCTTTCATTCCAGTTTGGGAGCTGGAGATTATTTGTTGAATTAAATTCCAGTATGTCCTTTTAGGGTTCTCCCACCCCAAAATGTCTATACTCTGCATCACTACCAAATCATGTTGATAGTTATGGAAATCATGAGATACATATTGCAGATACATATTGGAGTTATAAGGAAAATTCCTGTCCCCACTCACACAATCTCTACTGGAAGACCCGTAACTGTATTTCCTAGGGCATATTTATATGGTCTCAAACTAATGTAAAATAAATTAAAAAACCAATACCAAACAAGAAATAAAACTGTGTAAAGGGCTACAAAAGATGAAAACACACTTCCCTATAACTTCCCTCTAATTATATTCCCAAATAACTGTGCTGGTACTGTACCTTGAGCAGCAATTTCCTGGAGTTCCTTCAATAGGTTTTGGTGGCGAAGGATAGAAATAATTCGTTCATCTGCAATAGGGAAGACTTAGTAAAAAAAGTTGCCAAAGACAACCTCTCCCCACCCCCAGGAAATGAAAAAGAACCCCAAATGCCACCTCTCTCCTCATTTGCTCTTCTCTTTCCCTTGGCCTGATTTGCTGTCACATCTTAACCGCATGATTAAGATGACAGGAAGGTCCTATGAAAACCAGGCGGTTTGATGTCAGCCAGCACCCCCCTGTGCCCACCTGAGGCCAGGCCTGGGACAAGCAGCAGCTCTGTCCCTGCATCTGGGGCACAGTGCAGACTGGTGGGGTGACCGTGAGGAGGTGAGTGTGTCAAGGACCCCTTAACAGGGATCAAGGAGCCAGGACTCTGCTGGTCAGGGCAGGACCAGCCCCTACTTGCCAGATCTGTGCTTGCTGATACCCAGCATTAAGTCTAAGTCTGTACCTCCTCGGAGTGTTTCTAGGCATTCCTCGCTGATCGGCAGGGGGTTTGGCTTAGATAAAGTATCAGAGATGACCTCTACAATGCACTTCATCACCTAGAAAGAGACAAAAATACAAACTGAAGCACTGCTTTTTTGTCTTTTTTTCCTAAATCTACCTGTTACCAAGGCTAAAATGCAGCAGGTGCTGTCACAGATCTTTCTGGTCAAGCCAGAACTGAATTTTCAGTTCCTGTTTTACCTGATGCAGGAACAGAGGGTACCTGCTGCAACTCAGAAGTGAACAAATGACACGTGACACTGGAAAGAGCTTCTTCAACATGACACACAATTCAGCTGAGGATTTCACAGCTTCAGACCATCTCAGGGCCTGGGCACATCAGGAGAGTAAAGGGTATCTGGATATATACATAGAAAGCTCAAAATTGTTCTCTTTTAAGCCAATATATCTCAACATGCATCTCATAAAAGGGCTCAGTGGATTGTAGAGAGAAAAAAGTGGTTGTTGTTGTTCAATAGGTGACCTTGAAATCTTGCATGCTCTTCAAAGCCTGAGAAAGGCACCACAGTTACATTGCAGCCAGGCATGGAAGGTGAGGTCAGGGGCAAACTACTTGCAAACACAGAGGAAAAATACTGCTCTCAAACCCTAGAGAAGGACAAGACACTCTGGAGAGGTGTTTGACCTTGTGCTTTGAGTGTTCAAACCATCTGTTACAGACTGGAAGAGCTGTACATGGTGGCAGGTCATCTGAAAGTGAAGAAAATCTGGTGCAGCTTCTCAGACAGGATGAACTCTGGGCCCACCCTTTCCAGCAGCTCTTTTCTTCAGCATAAGATGAGGAGCATTATTTATCTGGTTTGTCACCTGTAGTGAGATGGAAGGCCTAACTCTTCATCCACACAACTGCAGCACTGCTGATACCACAGGGATCCCAGAGCTGTGTGTGTGGTAGGAGAATGAAAGAGGTGCAGAGGCGATGTGGTACCTCTGTCAGGTGTGAAGCCACACAAAAACACACCACTGGAAGCCCTAATGTGTTACCATGGTAGACACAAACAATCACAGAGGAGAGAAGCATTCACTACAGTCTGGGACTGGTTAATGGTGTAGGAATCAGGTTGCCTAGTTCAAAAGGATAGTTATTTATAAAGTAGCCCAGGAAGGATGCAAGGCTCACAACTGCTTGTGGAAAAAAACAGAGGCTAAATTGAAAAAAAAAAAAAAGAATACAGGTAAGCCTTTAGAGCAAAAAATTCACTCACTGAATCTCTTTCTCCTGATGATTTCTGCAAGCAGCCCTGAGAGCCCTGACCTCCCTCACGGTGCACCATTCCCAGGAGAGCTGAGCACTGTGGCTGCAGCAGAAATTAAACACAAGTCAGCAATTCCCAGTCATCTACAATGCTGTTCATTCAAGCAACTGGATATATTCATTGACCAGTGGAATGGGCAAATTTTCACCCTATGTAAGGAGAGAATTCTGCCTTTGCAGATCACAGCCATAAACTGCTGAACTCCTAAACTCCTTTGAGTTTGAGGGGATTGCTTGATGGATTAAAAATGTTACAGGAAAGATCTAAAAAAAATAAACAAGGGGAATTTCCCTGGTATTACTCTCCTATACCACAAGCAATCTAATAATACTGATTTTAGATGACTTTGAGTCACCTCACTCTGCCATTAAATTGAAAAAAAAACCAGGTTCTGATTCTCCCCTCCCATGTTTCCCAACCTCTGAACTCCCTTATTGCAACAGTTTTTGATGCAGCTTCAGAATTAAGGACTTTCTCAGCATGAGAAATAAGAATCTAGTTCAATGAAATATTCTATTCAAGCCTTTTGAAGGCTTCCAAGATGATTCAAGGTCTTTGAGCACAAAAACCCACATCAGTTACCACAGAAATACAGTCAACTCTGTGGAGGAACTTTGTAAGGTAATGAAGGAAGAATGCAGTCATTCCGCAGCACTCTCCTTGTCTTTTTGTTAGAGCAAGTCTTGCAAAGTGAGGCTTCACAAGGTCATGAAATAATAGCCTGCATCAGGAAATCGACGAGATCCTTTCCAAGTGAATGTAATTAATCCAGTGCAGAAACTCAGACTGGATTTTTGCCATAGCTATCATCTAACCATGAGCAGGTAACTAGATCCTTAAGAGCAGTTCACAATGTCCCCACACAGAAATCTCCAAAGGATCTTGTCCTTACAAGGACAGACTTCTCCATATTTGAGCTTGGCTATGCTCAGGCCCTTCTGAAATGTATGGTTGTAAGAGGGAAACAAGCACAATAGTGGGCAAACACCAGAGACATTGTAAATGCTTTGGTTGTGCTCAGCTCCCTGTGGAAAGCCCTTGGTGTAAGGGAAGTCTGATGAGCTGCCCAGCAAAGGTCTGCAGGTGCTGACCACACATTACACAGCCCTGAGCCACCCACAAATGCTGGTGGCACAGAGCATGGTGTGCAGGAAGAGCTGCAGTGCTTGTTGCTGTATTCATGTGATGATATCCCTGCCCTGATCTGTCCTGTAAGACCAGGACTTCCTTCACTAAAATGCTGTGTCTCAGAGGGTGGTGAAGGCAGAAAGTCCTAAGGCTCCTTCCAATTGCAGCAAATTCAAAAGAAAGCTGATTTTGCTCTCAGATAAAGCATGTGTCAGCGTAATACCCAGGGAGGGGGGCAGTCTTGGGAAGGAATCCATCCTTGGTGGAAGCATTTCCATACAGTTGCACCAACTGCCACAAAAGTGCCATTTTTAACAAAAAGAACATATTGGGGGATAGATCTCACGGGGAAAATCATGGAATTAATGGACTGTCCCACCAGATGCCCAACGAGCATCACACTCTGGCATGGCCAGTTGAAGTGCCTATCCCGCGTGCCCTTCCTTAGCAGCACACCGACCAAGGAAGGCATCCGGTGTCTCACAGCTCATGGCTCAGCCCCAGCAAGGGCTAAGCAGGCTAAAAGTCTTAACAAAGCAACCACTGTCCGGGCCCAGGCACGTCTGACAGAAAACAGGGAGGCATTGCTCGTGGCACATGTTCTATAGGTAACATGCAATGGAGCCTGTACCCTCCCCTACTGCTGCTGAGGGAAAAAACATTTTGTGGCTAGAAGATTTCACAACACAGAACATTTCAAGAAGTAAGGGGGGAAAGGCTGGAGTTTCGTTTCTGGACATGAATTTCTGTAGAAGTTTTAATTTGGGCAGCCAAAAGATTGGCTCATCTGAAAGATGGGGAAGGAGGAGGTGAGGGGGGTGGTATCTGTCACAGATAAACACAGGCAAACCCACCTATCCAAGCATTTAGGCTGCCAAAAGTCTATTGGGAGAGCACACATTTGCAAAATGCAGCTATTAATGTCAGAGGGCATGACACAGATGTAGGCACGGAAGCCTATAAAGGAGGGCTGGAGAGGTCAGCCAAGTCCTGCACTGCTTGTAGCCATCCAGACAGGCTGAGCAGCTCCTGAGAATGGATTAGCAAGCCAAGAGTACCAGTTGCCTATTTTTCCGGAACATGCATGTTTAAGGAACATACTACACACATGCAAACACAGATGTACACACCCCAAACACACACAGTTCTAGCAATGCCCTTTCCTGAATCACATCTCCCCCCACTCTCTCCTGAGTCACCTCCTGCTGGGAGCTTTGAAAAGCTGAAAGTAGGAGGACTGAGGAAAGGTATACCCAGCCTCCATCTCCTCGCTAAACAAGCTTGTCCAATCCCTCTGGTACATCCTATGGGACTTCCTCAGGTGCAGGAGCAGGCCAAAACCAAACAGCTAGGTGTAGGTTAAACATCACATCCTTCCTCTTCATTTGACCCTTCCACTACTGGCCCATCCTTACCTTAGTGTCGCTTTTATTCATGTCATTTGTCACAGGAAGGGAGATGGCTGTAAGGTGGGGAGAGGGGAAAAAAAGAGAACTTGTTATTCATTTCAGCTGTGAGATGAGTAAGGAATTACTATCCTGCTAACAGTGGGAGTGGAGAAGAGGGCTATCACACTCTGGTAGAAGTAGTCCCTGGGTGCAGCAGCTGGATGTATGCATTGTGCCCCTCTCAGTCTGGGAAGGGGAGGGAAGGGAAGGGAAGGGAAGGGAAGGGAAGGGAAGGGAAGGGAAGGG
>NW_016690223.1:527673-576377 GCF_001604755.1 Lepidothrix coronata
CTTTCTTTTCTTTTCTTTTTTTTTTTTTTTTTTTCACAGACTGTGTTTGTGTGTTGTTGAATTATTTATTGGGGGAGAGAGGTGGAGGTCGTATACAATGGCCTTTCACTCCTTCAGGTTACACCAGAGCATTTTAGTCTCTGAGTCTCAAATACTGAACATTATTAAATTTGTTAATTCCTATGTATTCCTAAGAGAGAAACAGATTGATCTCCTTATCAGGCTATGTTTTCCTAGTCAATATTTACTTATCCTTACATATAAATGTTGATCTTGTTAGGGCAATATATTATCTCAGTTCTAATCCTGTTTCTTATATGAATCCCTTTTCTTCCCTGGGGCCTCTTTTCAAGAAATGTACCAGGATATGTAGTGCCCATAACTACTTTTTTTTCTCTCTCAAGCTGTGGTCTTGCATACATTAAGTTCATTGGAAAGGAGAAACTAAATGTTTTCCAGATATGGCATGCATTCTCCCACTGTAGTAGTATCTGATGGATGATGAATTTTTCTGTTTCTTGTCCCAGGGAACTGGATATGAAACTGTTAATCCAGCAATTCAGTACTTCTGCTATTGGAATTTGTCTTATTAGGCACAGCTATATTAGGAACTGCAACAGTAAAACATGTTAGGGAAAGATTTATGTCAAAAGGCAAAAGTGATCAAATAAAGAAGTGGTAGGCATTCTGCCACAACAGACTTCAAGGAAAGAGCAGGTTTGTAAGTCTCTAAAGTAGTTTGTGTTTTATGATATGGACAGAAGTAGATATTTAGTGGATGGCAAAGTAATGAAGATGGACATTTACGACCACTTCCAGCCTTATAAAAAAGATGTTGGTGTCTATAGAGAACAATTCCATTTTTCCTTATAGCTGCACAATTTCCAGTGCATGAAGTGTGGTGGGAATGTGGAGAGCCATATACCATTACCCGCCTGCAGTCACTAACATAACGTGCAGATGGACAAAGAGGTGAGTTATTGTGATGAGAAAAGGTTATTTGCCTTCCTAGTCTATAAGTGATTTGAGAAGGTAGCAATGCCAGGATGGATGGAAGCAGACACCCAGCACTGTTGCATTATCCATGTTCTGAGCTGGGCAACCAAGAAGGTCAGCCTAAAAGCCATATTGATATATGATCTTCCTCTGCACAAGGTCTCTCTGCTTAGAGATCATGTGGCTTAAGTGCTATTCTCAATGAATGCATAAGAGTAAGTTTTTATTTTAATTTTATTTCAGAATTCAGGAAATAAAACCAAGGTACCTTGGATATGGTTCTGAGCTACTTTGAGAGCTTTGTTCTCTAATTTTCTGGCTGAAACTGGGTTAAGAACTCACCTGTGTTCTGTGCTTGGAAACACCGACACTGCCTCTCAGACTGTTGTGATCTGTGTACAGATCTGGGAATTAAGGCTCATAAAGAAGAAAAGTGTCATTTTCATGAAGATATCAAAAAGGCCTGAAGCCAAGGCACAGCTATTACCCACACCTTAACCAAAAAGACCACTAAGCAAAAAATAGGCAGCAATTACCACCTTGCATATGAAATCAATTGATAGCTCTTTGACTGGAAAATATGAATGTAAACTCATTGCCTAATTAGTAGCAAAGCTTATTAAAACCCCCACATCACACCTTTTTTTTCTTCTTTTCCACATGTTAGTCAATCACACTTGCCTCTCAGTTCACTCATACAAGTCTTGCTTGTCTGCCTGTAAATAGAAATGAGCTTCAAAACTCAGATTGCTATTGTGAATACCCATCTACGCTGCTAAAAGGCAATCCTCTCTTCTTTTTCGTATCAGAAGCAAAATGATGTTGACTTGGCTTTGGTTTTCTTAGTTAGGATGTACTTGCACCAGCCTGAAGTTAATTGATTTTCTTGTTTGAAGCTTTACTTACACCCCATAAAAAAGCCCATCGTTGTGCCCAATCCTGAAAGGAGGCACTGCCTATCCATTCTCATCCTTGCCTGCCATGCACAGCTCTCACTGGGGCAGATGTTCCCTGTAGGGAGAAGAGACCTTTCTGCAGTGATCACAGAATACCATCTGGGCACCCTTACAAATAGCTTGGATCTCAACATAATTTTTCTAAACATTATTCAAACACAATCTGGAAAATTTCATACCTCTTCCATGCCATGGTCAGTTTACCTGGCACTTACAGAAAACCCTCATTGATTCCTGTGAGCCCCATTGAATCTGTAAGAAAAGATGTGGAGATGGAGGTTCTCTCTGAACAGAATGATCTCAAACTCCTCAGGAAATTACTGATTGTTCCCGTGGGCATGGTTTTATTAGACTTGTGACAACAAAGTTTGTGTCATGCTGATTCACATACTCAGTAAGATAAAGCAGTTCTATAAGTTCTAGACTGGTCTAAAACAAGCTCATGAGAACATCACTGATATTGTTTACCTAGCTCTGAAGCTAGAGACATATAGTCCTATTTATTGGCCTGCAAGCACAAAACAAGGTTCATGTGAGTTCAGAAAAAAACAGTAATGACAAGAGGTCTTTGGACCAACACTCCTCTTCTGGGGGTCCATAAGCCCACCAGACTGCCTCCACACTGCCAGCAGCTCATAGCCAACACACAGACCTTCAGTCAGCACCAGCATCGTCCCAGATTCTGAACATGAAGTGACTGCCTGGTATATTTTGTAGAGATTAATTTTATTCCTCATCCTCTTCCTTTATATACCCAAGCTGTCTGTCCACTTCAAGCCAGCTGCTTAGTGAACATCAAGTGAAGCACTTAATGTGTACTGAGGGGGATGTGGGTCTCCTGGACTACCCATAAGGCCAGAGTTCATCTATTGATCAAATGAGCGCGTGGTAAGGGTCTTTTTCAAGATATAAGTTAGATGCACTTGTGCTAACTTCCCCAATTCATGGAGACAAATGACAAAATCCCTAATTAAAAAGCAATTATAATTAAAAGAATTTTTTTTCTTCTTTTTTTTTTTTTTTTCTAATAGCAAGGTTTAGAAATCATGAAACACATAAACACTTTCCATTCTGGATGCTTTCTTTGATCTCCTTTAGCTCACATTGGAAATAATGCACTTGAAGAGATGAAAAGACAGCTGAACATACAGCCTGCTGCCCTGTTGCTGTTGCAGAAGGATGAAGGAAAGGTGTGAGGATCCCTGTACCTGCTCCCTGCACGTCTCTGTCCCCAAAAATGTCCACAAAAGCCAGACTTAAGGACTTCCAGGGCACTGCTGTCCCGCAAGAATGTTATTTCCTAAACAGTGGCAATAGCACATCCCTGGAACCATTTACTTGGAGGTACGGAGCACAGGAACACAGCAGTTGCCATTCTGGGTTGGAGGAGGGAGACAGAGACCCTGGGCCCTCCCCCAGAGGCCGAGATGGGGGCTGGGATGGGGACAGGGCCTCTTCCTGTGTGTGTATCAGGCAGAATCCCAACTTCCAAACCTCTCAAAAATTAGGCATTAGCCCTGATATTTTACAGTGCTCCACAATGTTTTAGTGCTAATTAGAAGGAGCTGGTTTACTTGTCCCTCTGAACAGTCTCTCAAACTTAGCACTTTCCTCAGCCCAAGGACTTCTTATGGCATTAAGTGCCACATCTTGTTTAAACACAGCAAAAATATTTTATCTGCTATTTTTAATTTGCCTCTTATTCTGATGCTAAAAGCTGGGAAAGACAAAAGGTCTTTCTCTTCCCTAGTCCAGTGAGGCTTTCATGGATATTTACATTTCCCCCTTACTCATCTCCTTTCCAAGAGAAACAACTCCCATCATCTTGTTCTCATGTGGCTCCTTTAAATCTGGCTACTAGCCAGTGATTCTCACATGTTAATTACCTATAGCATATAATTACCTATGACATAATGCAAAGAAATTCTGGTGCATCCTGCTCACACTAGGACTTTTTTAGTCTTCACTCAGTGACCCAGAAACTTTCTGGTGATACATAAAAAAACTGGTTTTCATTTTAGAAATGACCATACATAGATGTCTCAGGAATCAGTACCCTTCAAGATCTATTATTCCCTCATATAAAAGACATTATGGAGAGGATAGGGAGGGTGTCTGGATGTTTTAGATATGCTCTAGCAGTAAGTCAATAGCAGAGAGCTGTCTCAGCCTGTATCAGGCAAATGACTCAGCCTGGATGAAGAAAAGAAAAGACTCTCTTTGTGACTTTGTTGGTCTCAGTTGGCATTTTGGTCCCTTCCCTCCATCAACTTACCCTGTTTTGGGTCAGGCTGTTCTCCACACAACCTGAGCAGAGTTTTGGGCAGCCTTTGCAGTACAGATGGTTCCTACCTCTGATGTTCTGTTGATAAGGCAGTTTTTGAACACCCAATTGCAAGTTAATGCCAGTTAATGAATGTTCTCTTTACAGGCAAAGCAAGCCTTTTCCTTCTGTACTAAGCAAAGAACAGGAGGAAGTAATGCTTCAGGTATTAAATTGCTTGAGGGCATCAGCACAGAGCCACAGAATCTTAAATTACTGTTACTGGGCTTTTCTTCAGCCTGCAGGAGCTCAGATTTCTTACCTGACCAATGCTTTTTCTTCCCAGGAGAGCAGGGACTGCAGTGCCTTTCCTTGGGGAACAGCAATTACCTTCCACAGGGCAAGAGGACAGCAGCACGAGGCACCTTCAAATGCAGCAAAGGCCTCTGCTGAGCCCACCTCATCCATATCCTTTGCAGATAAAATGGTCCAGACAGACTCCTCCTCATTGCAGGATGAGTCCAAAGGAAATTTGGGGGATCCCGGAGAAGTTCTCTGCCCCTACCCCGATTTGCTCTGTTTGGAGGGAAGGATTTGGGCCACTGATGGCCACTGACCTTGCAGAGATCTCCTCTCCATTTGTACTCAGCTAGCTGAGTTCAGACTCAATCTCTGCTACTAACTGCTTGGGGGAATTTTTCAGGATAAACCTACTTTCTACTTTGCTGGGGATTTAAAAAAAAAAAAAACGAAACAACAAAACTGAGGAAGAAAAGCTGGACCATGCTTACCTCTCTGGTTTTTTGAGAGTTTTTACTAAAATATTGTCTGGTAGCTCTCAGCAGCTTTTTGTTTTATGGAGACAGCTAGATAACCAGAAACATAGTGAAATCCTTTTACGTGTTTCATGCCATGTAAGAGGCAATTGTTGTCATGTGTAACTCCAGAGGAACAGAAATGGAAGGGTTTCCCCCAGGCAGAGAAGATAAATGGGTAATAAATTGACTTTGTATTTAAGGCTGCAGTGAGTACGTGACTTTCTGTACTGACAGGAATGTTGCAGCTGTTTTGCTTGACATAGATTCTCATAAGGAGAAACTGGAAGTGTAAGGAGCAAATTTGCTATTTGCATTTCTAAAGAAATTGTTCATTAAGAGCCTGTACTCAAACATAGGTCAATAGGAAAACTTTTACGCTTTTCAGTGAGCTGTAGTTTGATCCTAGGCCTGGCTTCCTTTCTTGAGGTTTGGATGCATTTCCCAGAGGCAAGGATAGTTTAAGTGTACTCAGACAAAGAGTAAAGACAATAGTGAGGATAACAGCTATAAGGGGGAAAAACTGTTGTTCAGAGGAAGTCTTAAAAAGAAAAAGAAAATATATCAGTCAATTTTGTTCATCATCAAAAGTAAAGATGGGAAATTAATTTGAATTCTGTCTAACAGCAGACTTGACACTTTATTCCCTCTGAATGTCAGTTTAGACCCACCAAAGACTGATCAGGTTTTCTTTGCTCAGCTGGAGATTTTTGTAGACCTAAACCTGCAATTATCACCGAGTCCCACCCATGACCCAACACCACCCTGTCAACTAGACCATGGCACGAAGTGCCACATCCAGTCTCTTCTTAAAAACCTCCAGGGACAGTGAATCCACCACTTCCCTGGGAAGCCCATTCCAATGTCTGATCACTCTCTCTGTAAAGAATTTCTTTCTAATGTCTAACCTAAACCTCCCCTGGCACAACTTAGGACTGTGCCCTCTTGTCCTACTACTGGTTACCTGGGAGAAGAGACCGACCCCCACCTCGCTCCAACCTCCTTTCAGGTAGTTATAATTCCTCATTTGTGAGCAGACTACTAATCCAGCTCTTGGCAATGATTGCAAAACATGTAGTTAGATCCTTATTCCAGGATTCCTGTACTCTTTTGTAGAAGGATGCAAGCACCAGACAGTCTTCCTATGGGTATTGGATGTCTGGCCCTTCTTCCTTTGGGAGGCTCTTGGAAAGGAGGTTTCAGGACTTGATCTTCTTGCAGTCATGTTGATGGGAGTTTAAATTTTAATGGTACAGGAGCAAATTCCTTGTGGCTATAGATACTGGAAACACCATTCTTTATATTGGAAAGCCAGAATCATTGATATGCTTTCAAAATTCCAGAGCATCACGTCATAGGTAGACCAAAGTGGGAGAACTAGTTTTGCTTTGAAAGGGATTGTCAGACTGTGAGGATCATAGAAAACCCAGGGTGAGCCAATGGGAAGAACAGTCAGGTCTTCCCCTTCTTCCTACCTTATTAAAATCATTTAGGTTGGAAGAGACCCTTAAGATCATCAAGTCCAGCTGTATAACTCACACTGCCAAGACCACCAATAAACCATGTTGTTAATTGCCACATCTATACGTCTTTTAAATATCTCCATGGATGGGGACTCAACAGCTTCCCTGGACAGCCTGTTCTAATGCTTGACAACCCCTTCAGTGATCATATCCAATCTAAACCTCCCCTGGAGCAACTTGAAGCCATTTCCTCTTGACCTATCACTTACTACTTGGGAAGAGAGATTGACACCCCAGCTCGCTACAACCTTCTTTCAGGTAGTTGTAGAGAGTGATAAGCTCCCCCTTGAGCCTCCTTTTCTCCAGGCTAAACAACTCCTGTTCTTTCAACTTCTCCTCATAAGATTCAACTTTCAACTTCTCCTCCAGCCCCTTCAGCAGTTTTGTTGCCCTTCTCTGGACACGTCGGCACCTCAATGTCTTTCTTGAATTGAGGAGCCCAAAAGTGAACACAGGATTCCACGTGCAGCCTCACCATAGCTGAGTACAGGGGGAAAAGCACTGCCCTGATCCTGCTGGCCACACTATTGCTGATCAGGGCCAGGATGCCAATGGCTTTCTTGACCACCTGGGCACACTGCTGGCTCATGTTTAGCCACTGTAGACCAGCACCTCCAGGTCCTTTTCCACAGGGCAGCTTTCCAGCCATTCTGCCCCACATCTGTAGTGCTGCATGGGGCTGTTGTGACCCACATGCAGCAGTGATTCTCCTGTTGCTTATACTGGCTTTGCATCACCTATGTCCTTATCACCTTATGTGCAACCTTAAAATCTTGCTTGTGCTAGTAAGGGAAAAGCCATGTATTGGTGCTCTTCTCAGTTGCTGCAGGAGATGACCTTTTAAGGTAAGTACTTCTGGCCCACCCTTCAAGGGTGTGTGAGTTTCTTGGCTTTTAGGAACTACCTGCTACTTTTCAACTTGATTTGCTTGGTCATACAGATGTTCCCTACGGTCTTAGAGATCCAATAACACAAGGAAAATAGCTAGCTAAGCAACACAGCTCATCTAATGAGGTATTTCATGAAAGAATGAAATTGTTTCTGTTTTAAAGCAGGTTTCTGTGTGACTGGGGTTCATACATAGCAGAGGTCAATCAAAGACCTGCCAAACCGCTGTATATAAAACAGTTCTGGTCAAAGAACCCATTTGCCTCAGACTGGTTCCACTAGAGGGGTGGTCCTCACTGCTCCCTCAGCCATGCCAGCCATCGAGAAGAACATTTGTTGCTTGTCTGGGTTATTCCCATGTTGTCCGTGTGCTGAGGATCACCTGTACAGAAAACCTCTGGAGGAGCAGACCCTCAGAGAACTGTGTCTCCACACAATAAGCTTTCTTGATGACAAATACCACTACTGTGTTCACTTGGGAGCTGGAAAGTCATGCTCTTCCCAGGACTCCCTTTGCTTTTGAGATAGGGCCTTTCTGTCTGTTTTGTCCTTTCGTGGCAAAGGATAATTTCTCAGCAGTTCTCATGAGAAGGATAGTTCCTGCCTCCCACTGCATTTTTGTGTGATAAAAGTTCTACTGCAATAAAAAAAGCCTAAGCTACATTTTATGAGAGCTACAGCCTCCTCCTCTTGCAGATGTGAAAGCAGGAAGCCCATGTGAAGGACCTGAGTGTCCTTCCCCTATCCAGCACTGTCACAGACATGCCACTTTGGTCTGTCCACAAGTGGCATCTAATGCAGGTCACATTGTCCTGCAAAACCCTAATAGGAACCTCCTCCTCCTTGAAAGAAACTGTAACAAATCATCATATTTGACTGGGAACTCTTCCATGCTTTCAGAGATATATTTTGGCTTAACTCCACTCTCAATGTACGTGTTGTCCACTTTATGTTTCCTCTGCTACCAGACATGGGGATGCCGCTCGTTGTCCACGTCAGGAGACTCAGCTTGACAAAATCAATACAGATCAATAATATAAACTGATACTTTAGAAGTCAAAGCAGTAGGAGCTTTGAAGACCTCTCTTGCTTTGAATTTCTTGCATAATGTGGAGAAACAGGTACAAGCCTAACAATGATATAGATGCCTCAAATCATTTCTGTAGAAACTCTCTGTAGGATCAGTTCCTTAGATAGCAATGCAGCTCCCTCCTTGGAAGTTGACTAGCAGCGTATTTTACATGGGGTTTGATGATTATACAAACTGTCAGCATCTGTTTAGACTTTTTTTTAACAAATGAAAGCAGAAATTAAATAGGATTTTTTTCAAACTTATTTTTTTAATATAATGATACATTTTTCAGATCCTTTGAACTGAAAACAACTTTACTTCTTGAAATTAATTGCAGCAACATATTTCCATATTTTGATCAGCTCTATTTATAACTGTGCTAAAGACCATCTCTACCACCATCACCTGGTATGTTTATAGCCATCTGGATCATGGGCTACTCATGTTTCTCCATGCTTATTGCATCTATTGATGATTTATTAACCCTTTATAAACAGCAGGTACACAATGTTCAATAGCCACAAAGAGAATTGGGAATTCGGTCCTGACCTTTTTTCCCACACTCCTGGGTATCACAATCACTCCAGTTTTATTTAATTTTATTTTACTTTAAAATTTTACATGCAAATGCTTCAAACCATCAACCTTCTGGGATTTATTCCTTGACTTAAGCAAAGGAATGAATTTTTCATATTCTGAAAGCAGCTTCATTAATTGGAAGAGATGGGTAAGCGGAGGGCCCCATTGGAAATCCACACTGTAATAGGGGAACCAAGCACAGAGCTCCCTCCTGCTCTCTCTGAAGATGCTATCAGGAGAAGCAGTGGCCCCACTTACCCCTGCAGTGGGCCTCAAGCACAGCACAATTAGAGCAGCTGCTTGCATTCTGTGGTTAAAGAAAGTTCCCTGGAGACAATGTATTGCTGTTTGATTGGAAGAGTACTCAATTGTCTGACGAAGTTGTTATCCTCAATTTGGCCAGAGATGAGAAAAGGAAATCTTTATGTATCACTCCTGTGTAACAAAAAAAGCTAATTAGAGAAGTCAGACCCTCAGGGGTAAAATAAAACCACCACAAAACAAGACAATGATGGCAGCGAGTAAAAGTGAGCTGGAGACTTGGCTCAGATATGCCAGTTGCTCTGTTTCCTCAGCCCAGAGGCTGACTCCCACTCCGTGCCTCATTTTGCCCCACCTACCAAGAGAAAGTGTTTCCCCTTTTTTGAGAGGTATTGATATTTTCATTTTCACAGTTCACACTAGAAATATCCCTTTACCACCAGAAATGATGCTGGAATATCAACTATTGCCAAAGATCAACAGGTGAATAACAAGAAGCTTATTGTCATACTTAAACTCCCTTTTTTTTGTTAAACCATAACCCATACATACACTCCTGATTTCAATAGGATTCTTGTGGACTTTGGAATGATCCAGGAAGAGGTTCTTTGCTTCACAGGTGCAATGGGTTTTGAAACCCTTAGACACATGTTAGGTGCTTCTTCAAGAAAATACACAGCTCCTCCGTATTACAGATGATCTTCTGTGGTGTTTCTATTCCTATTAACATCCTGGGATGACACTGCCATTTTTCTTGTATGGATTAGTTTGAAACTTTGGATCATTAAAGGTGAATGATGAGTCTGTACTCATGGGAAAGTTCATTTTGCAGTCACTGAGTCCTTGCAGCCCATGGTCCCTCCTACAACAATAACTGGATGCTTAAAATAAAGAACTTGCCAAGACAGACGTGCATCCAGCAGCAAAGCCTCCATTTTACTGGCAGAAATTGAAGTACTTTTACCCCCCTCCCCAATATCAATCATACTGCTGTTATCTTAATTTCACACCTTCAATATACAATAATATATTACTTTTGAAGAAGAAATGAGAGCGTGCGGAGTTTTATAGGAGAGGTCTATTGAAGTGCAATAGGAAGGACTGGTTGATGGTTATCCTCAGTGCTGTGGGGTGTTAAGTGATACCGGGGGATTGTGCTGGCCAAGGACAGTGTTATACACACACACTGTGAGATGCTGGGCAAGACCATTCAGACCTCTCTATTTCTTTGTACAATGCCCATTATCTGTGCTTTCTTCTCTTCTCTCCGGAATATCCTGCCTGATATTTTGTTTGCCTTCTCCCTCCTATTCATCCAGTTTTCTTTGGAACCCCTGACCTTGTTCTTTGATTTTAATTCCAAAGGTCTCAACTGCATCCTGCACTTATCCTGAACACCACGTCCCCACACCATCCTCACCAACACCAGACAATTTTCATATGCTTTAATATTTAACTTCAGGTGTTCTGCTATACAGTCTTGCCTGCCATAGGTGTCCTCTCTAACCTACAGAAGGGGTGCGAAGACCCAGCATGGCTCATCCAAGCCTTTGTAGGAGGTTTGTAGTGTAAGCAGGGACCCAGATTAGAACTTCTGAGGTGCAGATTTATCACCATCTCCAGGAGACTCCTCTGCCAGTCTGCCATCCCTTCTGCTGAATATCCACATGCTTTTCTGTGGTGATTTGGCTAAAAAAGGGATGTTCCAATAGCAATCTCAGCACAGATCTTCCTTTTCTGCTCAGTATTTCATTCCCTTGTGTCTTTCTGTTAGACTGCAGCGAAGACGGATTTCCTTCCTTCCAAGCAGAGCACAGCTTCCTAGTGCCAACCCTTATCTTCATAAGGATTTCACACTGGAAATTTTGCTCGCTAGATCCCAGACATTCCCCCATCTCCAGCACTGTTCAGGAGATCTAACTCATTTTATGGAATTAGGTCTGCATTTACCTCTGGTTACATTGCTTGAGCTGCAGATGGCAAAGATACCTAGAAGTCAGTCTTCCCTCTGTGGTCCTTTAAATAGCTGCCAGAAACACCTGAGCTGCCTTCCTAGGGATAGTCCAGGGAAAGACCTGCTTAGCTCATCTCCCTGCTGTCAGAAAACTGTCTTCTATTTTCTAGTGAATCATACAGCTCATTTTTTCTTTCCAGTAGTCACACAGATTTTGCCACCTTTTACCTGCCAGCCAGCAGCTCCCACAGTTACTGTCAGCAGCCAGACTAGGAAATAGGTGTGAAGGAGTCAGGCAACTCATTGCATAGTTTGGCTCAAACCAGCACTAACAAAGGTAACAATGGGTTACGTAATGAGCAACTGGGGAAATGTGATACCTCAGTTTATTCCTTGGACAAAATCCTCTTTGTAGAGGGCTCTGAGACCTTGGAAGAAAAGACCCAAGAAAGCACTGATTATTTATTTTCTAAAACTTTCCTATTTTAAATGAGTTCCTCATTCCATCTTTTGGTCAAGAGATAAGGTGAACACATTATCAGTTTAAGTGGCAATTTTGGTAGACCAAATGTTTCAGGGAGAAGTCACTTCAGTCTTGCAGACTTGGCACAAATCAACACCTTTTTGAACTAAGAGGAGTTTTTCCTCCTTGCTATCAGGAGGACCCAGCTCCCATGGAAGAGAAAGAAGAGAAACACACAAATTTTAACTAGCTATACTTTATCTCTTGCTGCTCCTTGTGCAGCCTAATTAAACAAACTATGGGCTCTGCATTTCAGCAAGCACCTCAATCACACTTCCACAGGACTCGTGAAGCAGAAACTCTACACATCCCTGGCAGGGCTCCGCAGCTGCAATGAGTAAGCACAGAACCCCTGAGTGGAGGGAACTTTGCCAGAGAGCTGCAGGTGAGGATTCACCCCTCTGGATTTTGAGGCTTGAGGACAGAGTAGACTGGGAGGGGAGTGCAGAGCACTTTGATACATATCATCTCCGACACCGCAGTCAGCCATCTGTTCCGAGTTTATTAAAAGTGATGTACTCTGCTGGGAGGATCAGGAAGCATCTGCTAGTACATTTACATTCAAATCCTCGCAGCAATCCCATCCGTCCTGCTTTTTTAATTAGTCGAACCCACTTTTTGGTGAAGGCACACAGATAAATGCTTCCTCTGTAAACAGGAGCACATATTATGCTAATAACATTAAATAGCTAATACACAGAAAAACAATTAAGCGCAAGTAGCAGCATCTCTCTCAGGATTTAAGAAAGCTGTTCTGACAGAGATCATTCCTGTTTAAAGGATCACCATCTAAACCTGGCTTATGCGGCAGTGCAGTTTTGCTGCTGCAGAATTGCTAATCAGCTGCTTGGGGCAGAAGAGAACCCTGAGGTGATGAACTGAAGCACACACTCTTTGTGACCCCCTCTGCAAGGGCTGGAGGGTGCTGAGAGTCACAAGACTCCCACAGCAGAGTAGTGTCCCAGAGTTTGGAGGCAGATGCCACAGAGCAAGTGTAAATCCTGTTTGGCTGAAGGGGGAGCAATAGGATGCTCTACCTGCATGGTAGAACTGCTTTGCATTAGCATGGCTGGTTTGGAATGGTGAAGAGCTGGAGATATGTTTCTCATCACAGCCCAATTCTCTGAGGGGTGAGGAGGAAAAAGGTGGTGCCAAAGCTGCTGGTCTCTCTGTTAACTCTGCTTGGCACTGGGTGCCCATGGCAGGGATGACCATCCCTGCTGGTGCTGCTGCCTGCACTGATTATCCCTGTGGTATCGTTAAGTGCACAGTGCTGCATGGGGTTGGCTCTCTGGGCTTCCTCAGTGGGTTCAGAGCTGGCCTGCAGTGGCAGGAAGAGTTCTCAGGGTGCCACCAGCCAGGGTACACTGTGATTTGCTCCACAGGTGGGAATCACTGCAGCAGATCACACTTATCTCTTGGTACAAAAACGTCTCCTAGAAGTGTTAGGATCTCAGCATCCTCCTGTTGAGAGGGGCATCTCATATGTACGGGGAAAGGTGTCTGAATAAAATGCAATGGGAATTATTGGTGGAGGTTGCCATGAGACAAGACTGTAGCAGTCTCCAAACCAGGGTGATTGGTGAGCCTCCAGGGACTGAGAGCATCCCCTTGCACCCAGACAGAAGGAAGAAAATGAAAGTTTGCCCCTTGTAAATCCCAGTGTGTGCCCAGGGATCATACCTGACTTACATGGGGGGTGGTGGAAATGTTCGTCCAAAGTAAGTCTGAGGCACGGGTGGCACATAATGCCTCTGTAACCAAGCCCTCCAAGTGAAAGAGGGGGTTTTGCTGTGCAGAGGGAGAGACTGACCTTCCCCACTACCCTACAAAAGGCATCAATAATGTCAATGGCACACCAAAGGCACTGAAAAAGTGGGAATGCTGGATTGTGAGAAGGCTTGGGGCTGTGAGTTGTATTAATGCTCCTGATATAATCTCATCTATCACTAATAGGGAGCATAAGGGGTAGAGAGGATTTCTGTGTGCTTGGGAACTATGTCCATGTCTCTCTGAACAGCTATTGTTAATAGACAGCTGTTACACAAAATAAATAGAAACCTTTTACTTCGTGGCATTCTGTTCCTTGTCTTCTTACTTTGAATATATCCTCCAGGCCTTTTTAGGCACAACTAGTTATTTTCCAAATCCTCTCTTAAACTTACAGAAAATAACATTGGCTGAAGCATCTAGAAAATGGAAAGTGCAGTTGATCCTACCCTTCCATGAATGCTTGGCTTCTGGCAGAGCTGGCTTTTGCCATGAAACACCTGCTTCCGTGGTGAAGCCCTTCTCCCAGGTTAGAGGCAGCAGGTTTAGGATCCGGGCCTTTGTCTTCCATTAGTAAACAAGGGAGTTGCAGATGCTGAGAAACCTTGGGAAGCCATAACTTGCTTTTTAATTTCTGTTATTGAGGTTAAGTAGCTTTTAACTTACATTCTTTGATTGCAAATGTTGTTGATGAATTTGTAAGACTGCAGTTCAGAGACTGGGCAAACTGCATTTGGGGCTGTTGGCCTGGTAGTAGCTGTGGAGCAAATAAATATGTACATGAAGGGATATTTAGCAATTGAAGGGCTGGAATAGAATTGGTGACAAACAGTGATTTAAAGAGCAGTGAGTCTCATCAGGCTCAGACCAGACAGCAAGAGATCTGCTGATAAGGACACCAGTCATGTGCCTTGCTCTGTGCCTCTCCAGAAGGGACTCATTCCCTGCAGCACATTTCGAATGAACAAATTGTTCTGTGAGCAGCAATTAACATAACATGGGTTTTTCTAGTCCCCTCAGACAGCCCCACCACATGGTCTTGACTCCAGAGCCTCTGTCACTGACTATGTTAATGGTCCAAATGCTGCCACAGCACCTGCCACGACACAGGCCGGTGCAGCATCGGGGCATTGTGAGACCTAACCCTCCACAGGATCCGACTGCTGGCTTACCACTGGGGTCCTGTCACTCAGGGAGACTCAAAAACATCCTAGGTGACACCTGGCTGCTGAAGATCTCCCCAGATGAGTTTTCAAAGTTGTCTTTTGTGGGAGCTTTGTGCTCAGTCTTGCACTGAAGCCTCTGTTGGAGTAAAACTTGGTGGTTTCCACCTCAGCCTTGCCTAGTAAGTGTATGCAGCTTTTTCCTGTACAACCCCACTGCAAACTGAATCCTAGGCAGTGCTTTCAATTAGAGCTGCCAGAGTCAGTCTGGGAACAAACAGTCCCTCTTGGCATGTTTAAACAGTATTTCCTTGGTAAGACAGCTCAAAGCATCAGGAAACCCACAGTGTCTGCTGTAGTCCTGCATTTATTACCAAGAGTCCTTGTCTCTTCTGTAATTCATTTCTTGTAGCCAACTTGTTCCTTTATTAAATAAACAGAGGTTTCCTTTAGTCAGCATTATGTATTTGAGTTTATCCAGCAATACATATTTGAATTCATTTATCTATCAAAATAAGGGGGAAAGGATGGATTGTTTTTTAAACAAAAGAATTTAGCTTTTGAATTTCTTGGTAAATTGGGGAAAGGATGAATTTACCCAATAGCTGTATTAAGTAAAAGAGCTACAGGGCTAAATCCTTTGTTTGGAGGAGACTTCTCTCTGTGCAGATGTCTGGGCCTCTTCCTGAGAACTTGCCACTCGTTGATTCTGATCATAAGCAGAAGACCTGTGTGTGATGAAGGGTGAAGGGGCACTCACCTAAGACTGTTATGTGAGCTACTTCAGCTGGACTTACCCCAGTCTGCTGTACCTACAGACCAAAAATTTAACAATTCCCTAAAAGAAGGGAGTTCTATAATTCGAACAGAAGTCCCTAAGAAATGTCCTACTACTTGAGTCTTGAGGGATGTGATTTTTCCCTCATGAGGCTCAGCCCTGGTGCTCAGATTATGCTGACCCAATTTGTGGAGTCTCAGCTGCAGAGATTGTAACAGAGGGAGGCTGAGCTCATGCTCTCCTGGTAATTTAAGAGCAACAGCAAAACCACAGTGGCATTAGACATTATTCAGGAAAAGCAGCTGCTCTCTGCAGCCCCTTTTGCTCTCCCAGCATCTATCTTCAGCTGATGGATTATGGATGGCAGGTGACACATCCCTAACATTACCTTCTCTTTTTGCCATATTGATATCTCTATCCTGCTGTCCCTGGATTTACCCAGGCTCTTTTTATCCCTTCTTGTCCTGTCTGCCTCTGCCAACTCCCATGGTAGCAAACTCGGGAGCTCATAGCCTACTGTGCAGAGAACTACCTTACTGGCTTTAATGCAGTCTCCCACTGGTTACCTAGAGATCCTGACTTCTTGTGACTCAGGATTTGGGGTGTATCAGCTCTATTTTCACACTATCCTCCACCTTCATGATTTTGTGAACCCCACTTGTATCCTCCCATAGCCTTCTTTTCTCTAAACTGAAGTGTCCCAACCTTGGTGTTTTCTCCTCCTGCCTCTCTCAGATACTCTATTGCACTGATGGTTCCAGGTGTTTGTCATGGTTCAGGTTATTTTTCCCTAGCTGCATCACCTGCTTTATCTCTGCTGAAACTCATCTGCCACCTTCTTGTCCATTCACCAACTCTGTGAGGTCCCTCTGAAGTCCCCTGCCATTGGTGTGAAATTTGACCAACTACCCAAAGCAGCCTAGTTATCACCTGCAACCTGGCTGTTTCACCTTCTGCCATATCTATAAGGCACTTCCTTTGGGATCTTGTTTCACCTTTTCCTCTCACATATTTAACAATGTTTTGCAGCTGCAACCCTGTACACCTGGGCAAAACAAAACCAGTGAAGGAAGCAGAGAAGCTCCAGATCAGTCCTGCACTGCAGGGACTTTGCCTCCTTCTTCATGAAGTTGTGAGCAATGAGTGAGAACACAAGTGGAGGGGCATGTTCAGAGCTGATGATCCCTTTCAAAACCCTCTACCTGACCAACGAGTGACTTTGAGCCTGTCTTCATTTCCACAGAACCCTGAGGCAATTACAGAAGGAGAAAAACCCACATTTTTCAGGCAAAACCTGCCTGTATTTGAGGAGGTAGTTGAAGTGTCTGCCTGTGGGTGATGCTGATGCCCATTTAGGATTGCCTGGGCAGCTGTTTTTGCTTTATTCCCCTCATGACACAAACTGTTGTGGAAAAAGACAGGAGAAATGTCTTCAGCTTGCTGTGGTTATTGAATGTATCTGATTAAAAGGGAGAAAACTATAATTTCTTCCAAACAAACTGCATCTGCTGGAGCCAAAACCTTCCTTCAAAGGCTGCAGAAAGGTTAAGTGCTAAAGAATTAAAAATTATGGGTTTTTATGTAACAGGAACATTCTTGTAGTATTGGGGGGCTCAAAGCTGAGAGCCAGTGCCTGCTTCACCTTCCAATTGATGACCTCTGAATAATTAGCGGAATAATCTTTTTATAAATGCTCCAGTAACAGTGTCCTGGTTGTCAGATAAACAGTCTCCCAAAGGGGGAAAAAGCTGGCCATGGTGAACTGGTTGAGGAAGCAGCAATGTTATGGGGAGTCATTAAGATGGGAGAACATTCGTCAAACCATCCAAGGGATTCAACAAGTCAGAGCCATTTGACCGGCCAGGCTAAATGAGAAAAATTATTTATTAGGAGAGTGAACAGAGATCATTACACTGTGACGTCTGGTGTTAACACCCACTGTGGTTTAAGTCTTGTAAACAATATAATAATTATTTTCTTTAGACAGTCATTTACTGTTATATCCTGGATACCTTGTCCTCTCTTCAGGCTTTAGCGTCTGTGTGGGAATTTATTGAGGGCTGTGGCAGAGCATTCTGAACACGGGCACACCTGCTGTGCCTTCTTCCTCACACCCATCACCTTTTTCCCCTCTTATTTCAGTGCCAATTATTACCCTTCCAGAAGAACTTGTTTCAGGACTGAAAACTAAAAAGATACCCTGGAGTACTGGGCAGGACTAAGGTTGATGTGGCTCTGAAAATGATTTCTAATAGAAAAATTCTTCAAACTATGTCTAAAAGAAAATGGTGAAAGCAGTACTATGTTATTGCGGCAGGAGACCAAAAGCATATTGGATTTTTTACTGCTGGTAGACCTCTGGTGTGTGAGAAAATTTTGGGAAAACACTGCCTCTTACAGCTATGGGGATCAGAGGAAGGTGGAAGATTTACTCTAAGTTCACTGAGATCTCTCCTCCTGGCATTGACATGGTTTCAGGTGCACATAACCCAATTTCACCCTAATTTTAGCAAGACTGACAGAAGCATCAGGCTGAAGGGATCTCTTACAGACCACTGAACCTATCCATGCCTTCAGGGTGGATTGGGTACTCCAGTACCTTCCTGCTAGAGGAGGAAAGTCAGCCTTGCCTTGACAGCTGTGTGGCTAAGGGACATATGAAGTCTTACATCTGAAGGAACTTGTCTAAATGTTTGGCTATCCTTGTATTTTGTAAGTTGAATTTTACAATTTTTTCCTAATTTCTATCTCCTTTGCTTCAGATGAGGTTGTCCAGCATGGGATATGGAGAACCGCTGACCACTGCCTGCTCTGTGGCTCTGCTGTGCAGCTCTAAGATTGCTACCCCATTTCCCCAGCCTGCTCCCCAGCCTTCTCCATTCCAAATTAACCAAGCCTCTCCTCACACTCATGTATTTTCCAAACTTCTCATTCATGTTGCTGAGTTCTGGGTCTTTCCCATCTCCTCTGCCTTCCATGAAGTGGGGTTCCCAAAGCTGAAGACAGCAGTTCCAGCTGAACCCTTACACGAGCAGCATCACCCCGCTATGTCTTACAAACAAGCAAATGAAAGACCTTAGCAAGGAAGCTACTGCATCACCCAGCCTGGACCTGCACTTCTGCAACCAGCTCTGATAAGTCCTTGCCAGAAACTGTTCTTTTCCATCTTGAACCCAGTAAAGATTCCTGACATTTTCGCATCTATTAGAAAGCTGTTTCAGAATTTCATCCTCTGATACAGATATTCTTCTAATCTACAGATCAAGTGTTTTCATAGGTAGTTTAAAGCCATTTCTTTGTTGGTTTGTTTGAGGTATTTTTGCAATTGCTGCACAACACCCTTTCATACCCAGGTTTTTGCTACTACTTCCCTTAAATTTTCTTTGTGGATCTCTGTGTAGTTGGGCATTGATTTCCATTTTCTCCTTGCAATACTTTGCTCTTCTACTTGCCCAATTTCATCTTGAGGATCTCAGATACTCTTCTTAGTCATCACAATAATTTCAGATCATGAGCCGGCCTTCCAATGTTTTTCAAGCTCTAACAGCTTGGCTTTACTGAGATATCTTTTAGCTGCTTTCTCTTCCCCATCATCCATTCTTCCCCACACTGGTCAAACATAGGCTGAGCATACATTCCCTGGGTCTTGCAATGCTTTTACTCTTCCAATTTATCAGGTAGCTGGATTCAGTTCTCACAGTGAAGTCTAGACCATGTTTCCCTGGTACACACCTGAACATATTTGCCAGGAAAGTGTCTAAACTCTTAAAATTATGTCTGTTTCTCTTAACCACTAGACCCAAGCAGAAAAAATGTAACAAATAGGCACAGTTTATTCTGGACAAATCCCTGCAGTGTGTTTCATATCATTGACTAATCTGTACCTGATTATAAACTGAGGGTTTCATAATAGTTTCCAGGAATCTTTCCAAGAATTAAAGTTAGGCATATTGGTTTAAATTCCTTGTCTTTCCCTGCAATGCAGGTACTAAGTGTTCCCCTGCTATCCTCTCTTATTTTCTAGCTACTCAAAAGCAGTTATTAATAGCTTGGAAATGGCTTTGGATGGGTCTTTAAGCCCTTGCAGATGAATTTTGTCTGGTTATGCAAGCTGGAACACATCTCACTAATCTAAATGTTCTTTAAGCTCTTCTTTCTATCGCTCCAATCCTCATTTTATGTTTCAATTGTCTTCAACATCTGGTAATAATCAAGGTTTTTAGGAAGCTTGAAGCAGAAAATGACAGTGGATGTTTCAGTCTCTGCTGGTTGGCGCCTCTCCAGAGCACAACCTTCTTCTCCTTTTTCTTTGTAGACTGTGATGCCCTTAACCCTTTCCCTATGACTTCCTTAGATTTCTCAGGACTTTAGAAAGCTGTGATGTTAATGCCATGCAATATATGTCCCATTATTTTATTAGCATAAATTATTCAGGAAAACCCAAAACAGTCTGAGGATCTACCCCTACTAATGCACCTCATCTCCTTGTCTGCCAGCTCAGAGCTATACGCAGACATGTTTTAGGCAAAGTGTATAACTTGGTGTTCTGTGTTACACCCTGGCCCCAGAATGAAACCCAGAAGATAAAGGTGGGCTCCAGATGTAAAGTATGGGGTAGGGGTTGTGAAGCTTTGCTGAGAGTCATTCCTCAATCAGCTTGGCTACCTGACTCAAGGAGAACCCTCTCCCTGCCTGGGCCTCAGACCCTGTATCACCCTCTTGAGGAAGATGCCTACTTATGGAAGGAAATGAGCAAGAATCACAATTTCAGGTTTTAAAGAGGGGCCAGAGAGGCAGTTTTAGTGCAATGCCTCTTTCCTACCATGACAGTATTTAGAGCATATTGCCCCAACTCGTCCCCAGAAAAGTAAAGCAGTGTTTTAGTGCTTTAATGCTTCTCTCCGTTTGATAGACTCCAAAGCTGTAACTCCCAACCCCTTGAGAGTCCCCTGGCCACAAGAGGCCATGGATACCCCAGCCTCTCTTTTCCCTGAGCTGTCACTGATGCAACTGGAGCCTGAATAAATGAGTGCAAGGGAGTATATACTCTTAGTCTGTTCTTTGGGGCACTTGGATGGGAGAAGTGAGCTTGGCCTTCCTTGTGAACAGGACTGTGGCTGCTTCAAACTGTGACACAGAGGATGGGCATGATCTTCTGAACCAGGTTGCTGAGAGTGCTGGTTTTGGATTTTACCACTTCAGAAAAAGATGTCAGTCTCAGTGGCCTAAATCAGGAGCAGGAACTCCTCAAGCACTTTGGAGTCAAACAGAAGTCACCTCCAGAACTCATTCAAGTCTAACACCTAAAAATAAGCTGTACTCCATGCATGGTATGACACCAGATGGCTTGGTGATGAGTTACATTTCTTTGCAGGAATACCACCACAGAGGTCATTTAACACAGGGAAGTTGATTTATTGTAATGCGTGGCAAAATCAAAGGGGGGCAAAAGCATATGTGGGTGAATTGTGGAAGATCAAAACCATGAGACTATTTGGGTCCAAAAATGTCTTGAGGCACTCTGAGAACTGATGACATGGAAGAGTGTGTGTAGAGTGAAGAGGAAGGAGACAAGAAGAGGTGGCTTGAGCTGCCTTCATGTCATCAGTTGTACTGGTTTGTCATGAACAGGCTCTCTGGAGCATTTACAGCAACCTGAAATCTGGAAGGTGAAGTGGATAAAAGTACAATGAGCAAGTGTTGAGATACAGAAAACACTGACAGTTACAAAAATGCTGGGTTTAATAGGCAGGTTACGTGAGCTTGATAAATTTACTCATGGAGGAATGGAGCAGGTATATAAAGTCAGAGAAGCTTCTGCAGAGCAAGAAAGACTCCGTGTATAACATTTGAATTGGCAAGGCAGTAGGATTTGGATTTAAGAACAAGAAGAGGAGATAGAAGGCTCTACTGCTCCTTAACACACCGTGGCGGGTATGAGTACAGGTGCACAGATGTCCAGAGAACATCACTGTGGGAAGGAACCACATTCTTCCAGGTCCTACAGGTAAAATTCCTGAAAGTCATTGGGTGACAGGCAAAAAGAAAACTTGATTTTATCTCTGATCATATTAACCAGGAACCCAAGACCTGAGCCCAATATGGTGCTGCAGTCATATGGCCGCCTAGGAACTTTGTTTCTGACCATGAGGAGGCTCTCACCTTCCAGTATGACTGGTAACACTTCCTCACCTTTTAGCTTGCTTGCCATGAAAGCAAGGCATGTTGTTGCTGTGGAGGTAGCAAGACCAATTTAAGCAAGTGAGTACAACAAACCAGCTCTCCCTTGGGACCCACAGCCTGGCTCCTGAGCACATCCATGTCCCCAGGGTCTCTGTGAGAGCTGCTGCGGTTTCTGGGCAGAGAAACCAGCAGTTGCCCTGGGTGAGAAGCAGTCGTGGAGAGGCTGGTGTCAGCTCTAGACACACTCTGTCTCCAAGCTTCACACCAGGATTTTGAAGACATTTGGTAGAGAGCCACAAAATTCAGATTTGGCTGGGGTTTCTAACTCTCCTTAGCATTCACAGCTAAAGATCTGAGAAAAGTTTGCCTGGTTTAAAACACTCCAGCTAAAATTAACAATGCTTCTCATTAGAAAACCTACATGAATTTGTTTATTGCAAGATGTCTCTTATCAAAAGCCTGCGCCTCTGATCACAAATCTGGATGCACCTATCGGGGGGGAAAGCAAAGAGCTGGGCAGATGTGTTAGCAACCTTTCTGAAGCAGATGTGAGAACTGCACTAAAAACCTTTGTTCATACAAAATCATCCAAACAACTGCAGAAAGCACTGCTGAAACTTGCATCCCAGTCAGTCCCTTTGCAGCAAAGTTTAAGCATTAAGAGCTTTGAGGCTCCATGGCTCAGGTGCAGAGTTGTTATAGCCTCGTGGAATTTAATGCAACTACAGTAATAAATACAGCCTAGTAGCTTCACTTTTGCTTTGTTTCTGATAAAGTACTCAGGGCAGGATCTTTTCAGTATACATCTACTCTCATTAGTTTTTCATTGCATATACAGTAAATAGCAACTAACAAAAAGGTCTGTCTAATTAAATCTTTTGCTTTGTGAGTGTCTGTGAAATTAATTGGGGACAGCAAAGAACTTTATTAGTTTTCAAAAGCAAAGTCACTTGATTTAATCCACCTATTACAGTTTGTAGAGACTCTTTCAGGGCATGTTTGCCCAACAAGCCTTTCCAATTCCAGTCACCATACACTTACAGTCAAGCAAACATACAAAATGACTTGGAGAAACTAGGACAGAAATCACCTTGATGAGTAACTAGTTTGATGCACTTATCACAACCCATGTCTGATCAAACATTATGTAGCGCAACCAAAGCCTATTACAACACTGGTTTTGCAGTGTGTTGCTGTGCAGCTCCTTCCTGTGAGACAAGTGAGCAGGGAGGACAGTCTGATGATGTTTCAAACAAGCCAATGCCTGGGAGCTCTTGTGCCTCCTGGATCACATGGTGATATAGGTGGCGTGGTTGGAAGCAGCCAACACCAAAAGTATACTCTGGGAAAAAAAACTGTGTTCCTCCACAGTTTCAGAGAAAGAGTTAAAATACGGCTTAAACTTATTTGACCCTGAGAAGTTTGGGTGACCAGAGCTTTCCTGGGGTCCTGTGATAGACTGCACTGACCTCCACACTCTTATGCAAGATGTGCTGCATGTGAGGATATAGCCAGGGCTACTGCTGTTGCATCACATCTCCCTTTGGTGTGGTGTGACTGCTCTGAGGAGGACACTAACACTTTGTTCTTCAGCAGATGTTCTGTATCTATATCTGGCTACAGCCTTTCCTGAACCATGCTGGGCATTGCAGGTGATACACCAGCAGCAATAAGGTATAATGCATTTAAAAAAGTAAATCCCAATTAACTTTTTAATGCTTATTTTCCCTGGCACCAGCCTCATTAGATCTGTGTGTGTGAAATATTTGTTTAGCCAGTTATTATATTGGTAATCATGAAGACTGGCTTGTTGCCTGGATGCTTCACTCAAGCCACAATGTCACAGCTACAAATACAGAACTAAAAAACACATCACTCCTTAATCTTCAAGATTATGTCACGCTGCTGTTCCCTGCACTGCAGGTAACTATATTTTTTGAGCAACAAAGAACGAGCTCCTGCTACACATGATGGGTAGATGAGAGATTCGGGTCATATTTTAAATTTATTATTCTGAAATTGTCCTTTCTAATTTCTATAAAGCTTGAAATGCCTCTTTGTGAAACAGAACAAGTTCTTGCATATTAGTGGTGTTACACAAGAGCACTTGGGCTTTTGCACTTTTACATAGTAGGGCAATTTGCATGAGCTTCCTGAAATTAAGAGTTTATACCCCAGTCCTCATCTCATGGCTGAGAAAAGAGAAGGAAATTTCCATCCATATGGGGCCTTCATTGACTCTATTTCTACATTCAGATCCACCAATCTGTAGCCACTCTATTGGCAAAATGTGAGTGGCATTAAAAAAAAGTGGGCTAAACAAAGGGAACCTCAAAGTGCTGGGCTGCAGCTATGCCTTCCTCTCTTAAAGATGCCTTTGGAGGACAAACTCCATATCATTCCGCCTCTGCTGCTCCAGGGACAGCACATTAAATTGACAAATTCAAGATGGCACTACAGGGTCCTTTACTGACCTTCTCTTTTTTTACTGGCTTCAGTATTTCTAGGTATAGTTTTTTCAGCAAGATATTTTCCCTGAGTGATGTTGTCCAGCTTCAACAGGTGGAATGACTGGAACACCACAAGGGACAAGGAGATGTTGTCAATGCACCATGTAATAGCTTTTAGACATACATAGTACTTGGTCCTTCAGGAGCAGATCCGGGCCTGATCTCAATGAAGAGACTACACTGCCAGTCCAGCTCATGTTTTTCCATAAAGTGCATGTTCTCCCTGCTATTCCTCTTCACAGATGTATGAAACTTTGTCGAAGTCATTTGCCCCATCTGTAATGGACCTGTTGTTTACCAGCCTTAAAGTAGTTAAATAATTAAGTGCGTGGACAGTGATGACCTTCATCTACCCCCTGGGTATTTTCCACAAGATGTTCTAAACAGTGTTCATGAGATAAGATCACTGCCAGAAATGCTCTTTAGGAAGAGCTAGCTAAGGGACAATAGAACGACTAATGGCTAGCAATCTTCAAATCAGAGCATGTTGCTCCAGAAAACAGCTTTTTTTGGTAAAATTTGAGGGCAAATTTTGTCGTGTGACTTTGGATGGAGCCAGAGATGTAAAAGCTTCATGGCACAAAAAATAAGAAGTCACACTCTGGGTAGGGAAGGGCAGAGGCCGGACTTTGCAATATGTGAAGCTAAATTTTTAAGTAGTGTTATCAGTTTGACTCCTTGATGCTTTGGAAGAGCAGACAACACCTTGTTCACCCACTGTGAGAGTATGAGTCAGGTGTGCACAAAACCTGTGCAGGATCTCTCTGGGCAGCCCAGTGCATCTGAACTCTCACAGGGCTTGAGGGGTAGAGTGTCCCCAGGTGCAGCTCATGCTGTGGGAGTGGGTCTGTAAGAGCATAACTTGGCTCCTGCTCCTTGCAACAAGAGTGAAGGCACCCAGAGGGGACAGACTCTGCAACCCTGGCTATCTTTTCAGATATGTTCTTTATGCTGTCAGGGGCTGGGTGTCCATTCAAGCAGGACCAAGCTCATCTTAGGAAGGGTAGGTCAAGCTCACATGATAAGAAGAGGAGGAAACACTAGATAAATTTAAAATAGAAGTGTGTGGAAGAATAAAAAAAGAGAGTTCATAACAGCTTTTTCTCAGCAGCTGATGATGGAATTCTCAAAGCGTTAGGCAAACACCACCTCAGGAAAGACAGTGATAATTTGTAAACATAAATTGACCCTTGTATGGAGGCTCTAAGCTTCCTCATGTAACCAACAGCAAATAATAATATCTCCTCAGAGCCTCTCCTGACTCAGCTACGAATTTACTGTGTGAGACTGGATGAGTAACTTAATTTCCCTTTATTTTTACCTATATCTAAGACCCTTCCAAGCCCATGAATAAATGGATATGTTGATACACAGATATATATCCCCTACATGTCCATTTAATACAGTTTAATATTTGAATTTTTCATGTAATAGGGTTCAGTTCTTTATAATGAATAAAACACGGGGTTGTATCACGGCTGTATCACAGTGTCCTTGCGGAACAGAGGTGTCCTAATGCTTAATTCATGTTTGCACAACAAACTGAAGGCAGAAGCTGAAAGACACCAAAGGCTGGAGACTTGGTTGAAGGTTGTATATAAAGGGGCTTTGTGGTGGCCCAGCATCCCTTCACATGGCTCCCCCCTGCCTGGAGGAGGGGAGGGGGCTCTGCCTCTAAGCTCCTGTGAGAGCTGGGAGCCCTGGAACAGCACTGGGAGTTTGGAGGAAGGCAAAAGTTGGATGATCCACTCCCTCCACGGTTCCCTGCTGCACCTAGGGTCTTCTCGCCTCAGGCACACAATTGGTGAGCTAACCCCACCAGTGACTGATGGAAACCCAATTTCAATAAGGCAAAACCCCTCCTGATGAAACTTGGCTGCACACTGAATTAGCTGTGGCCCTGGAGTGATGTTTAGCAGGAAACAGCAAACGGGAGTGTGCTTAATTGAAGTTGACAGTCAGAATGGCACTGCCTGTAATAGTATCAGGAGATTATCATTTACAGACCAGTGCTACAGGCTGGCTGATGTCCCTGCCAAGGTGTGACTCTTATGCCTGCTCTATCAGGCCAGATCCTAATTTCTGCCCTTTAATGCTGAACATCTCATGTTGGTAGGGAAGAGAAAGCAGCTTTTACCCCTCATCATCTTCATCTCCAACTGCTCTCTCTACCATGCAAACAATGATTATTGAGAAATCCAACTTGGGGTTTATCTAATTGATTTTTAATATAATATCAACTAAATGAACAAAGTTTATAGGAAAGGGCTTAGGAGGGAGAAGAATCAATATACCTTTTTCTCTTTTGACTAGTGGGTTGAGTATTTTTATATTTACTTAACCTATATCCAGGTTAAAAAAATGGGGCATGAGTTGCCAAGGAAATGTATCACTTTAGTGATAGAAGAAAGTCAGGAAAAGCAGCACTGTGACATGTACTGGGGAGCACAGCACCCAGCAAGGCGAGGAGCGCCCTGTGACACAGCACCCCGGAGGGGAGCCCTTCCTGCATCTGCCTGCTAGGGCTGCCTGCTGCAGCTGCTCCATTAAAAAAAAGGGTAGTTTGGGACACCAGGAAGAAACTCAAATCAGCCAGATGGTGTGGGATATTGAGGGATCTCAGTGAGAGAATACAGGGCATTAAATTATCAATTTTATCTCTGCCAATTTCTGCTGTTTCAGATGCTCAGCCCATATTTAATACCTTCTGCAGACCGGAAGACCATTCTGGAGGCATGTAATTCAGCTTGTCTCTGCAGTCTCTCCACTTCAACCATAACGTTTCTGCAGTACAGACTAGGTTTTAAATTGGTTTGCACACTCACTTGTAGGCAGACCTTCCTTCCCCTTGCACACACTGCACCAGTAAATGAATGCTCCTGATACCTGCTCAGAGAGGCTTTCCCTAATACGTGTCCTCTCCCCATACCTCACTGTGCATCAGAACATAACATACTGAAGGCAAGATAACCTTAGAAAATAAAAGAAAACCCAGTGCTCAAGGAAGAGTCTCTCTTTGAGACAACACTTCAAGACCTCAGTTGTTGCACACTGTGATTTCCCTGTAAAGTCGGCACTTACTCACACGACTGCCCTGGGACTGGCTCTGGAACTTGCTTCCAATCAATCAGTGATGTGTGTCAAACACTTCTTCTGGCTTGGCAAAAAATTCAAATGCAACTATTGCTTTTACAGAAGCTGAGAGCAGCTCTCCTTTAATTTATTTTGTCTCTACTCCTTTTTCTCAAAAAGCTTTAGGGTTTTAATTACAGCAACATTTCCCAGTGGAATGAGAGCACTCTGACTGAGTAGGGTGATGAGGTACATGAATTAATGGTGACATCGACTCATGCCTCCAGTCAATACTTTGATATCTCATCTATTGAAGCAAGTACATTCTAACAATAGTCCCAGCAGAATTCAGTATATGTGTGCACTGCAGTCAGAGGATCCAGCCAGATGGGTTCCAACCTTGTCCAAGGAACGTGGGAATTCAAGTGAGAAAGGAATACAAGAGGTTCTCAAAAAAGAGGTTCATAGCCTTCAAGCTGGACTTAACACTTCCTTGGAAATGCTGTTTGCTCACTCATACAAAGTTCATGTAAATGCAGAAGCTTTGGGGTTTTTTGTGACATTCAGGATTCCAAAATCAAATGACTAACAACATGGTGGGAAAAAGCATCAGACTGAGCTTCTTCCCAGCACAGCATATGTAGGTTGTACTGGGACATGAAATCACACATACAAGAAAAGGGGAAAAACCAATCCATACTGGTAGAGATATTAGCTGGCTGTAGGAATATATTGACAATAATATTATAAAATAATCTGAAGAGTTTTACCAGGTCTGGAATTCAAAAGACCCATAAAGCTCACATGTGCTTTTACATCCTTATCCAGATATGAGCAATGCAGCTGCTTCTGACTTTTGCCAAAGGGTTCAGAAAGACAGACTGTACATACTGCACACTACTGGGGAGTTTCAACAGTGCAGCAGCTGGTGGCAACACCTAAAATGCTGTAACTGAGACCATTTCTCAACTCTCATCCCTGGGCACATGCCCTAACCCATTCCACCTCCCTCTCTGGAAACATTAAGGAAGGAAACCCCAGAGCTTGAGCCAGAAAGGAGTTTTGGTTCTTGCAGGAGAAAAGCAAGATCAAACAGGAGACCTTTACAGGATCAAATAGGAAAGAGAGCTCCTGGGAAGAGCACTTGATAGAAAGGGATTGGAAACTGTCAGTGAGAATTCTCTGTCCTGTATTTTGGGCTCACTGGTGCTATGGGGAGCAGAGCACGGGGTATACTGGTAAAGGAGTGGGATATGCCAGAGAAATGTCAAATTCCATTCTCGGTTCCTCTCCTAACAGCAACAACCTGAAATTTAGAAAGCCATTTTTCTGAACTTTCTGAATTATGACATTATTCAAATGTAAGAGCAGCAGGAATTCACCACATCATTGGCATGCGGGTACCACACTCCTTTTCAACAGGTAGGGAACCTGGTGCAGAGCAGTTAATATGGCTTAAAACACATTCTTTAAAAATCAGCTTCAGTTCTGAATGCTTCCATTTCTGGACTCTGTGGCCAGGACTTGTGATGCCTGACGCTAAGCAAAGCCAGTCAGCCACCAGTCCAGAGATGACGATCAGGAACCCCCACAGTTCAGTAATGCTGATAATCAAGACGTTCCCTTTAGTTGGCCTCAATGAATTAGTAAACTGTCTATCTGTTTTCTCCAACAACATGGGCAATGAGTTTATCAGTTCTTATTTTGAGCACATTGCTGCAGATTTGGAATTACATTAGAGTAATTCCAAATAGAGTTTTTCCTATGAGAGTCCCAGCAGCTAAGAAGTGAACAGTTGTTTAAAATTATTTGAAATACCCTGGGAAGGACCAAGTCACAGTCACAACTGCTCACATCCAGACCTCTGAGCTTCTAGGGGATGCTGGCACATTAGCCAGAGTGTGATTCCCAAGGCCTAACTGGACTCTTGTGCAATGCAGGCACATCAAGGTCCATGTTTTTATCCATCCCTGCAGCTGTGTTAATTTGGTGAGGTGGCTTTGCTAGGCAAGCACGCGACCTGATGCGTGGCAGACCTAGAGTGTTGGTTAATGTGAGAAATTTGAGTGCTTCAGACAAGCTGCCAATCACTCAGGTCCGTTCAAAGCCATGTTAGGGGTCACTGCCCTCTGCTCCGAATGTGGCTGAGCTACTCTCAGTAAGTTACTAATGAGCTCATGCTTACCGTGGTGAGTTTTATTCTTTGCTTTAGCATTCCAGACCTGACTTTTTCAGGTCAGAAGGGGGTCCTCAGCTATAGCTATATAATGCAAGGCATTATTTTTATGGTCCCCTGAGAGCACACCTGATGCCTATACCCTTCACCCACACCCTCCTGCCTCCTCCACTCTCCTGCAGTGCAGCAGCTTCCTAAGTTCTGCCAGAAGCAAGTACTTAATGGGATATGTGCTGTGGGAGATGGGACAGCGTGATAATTCCTGACACCAGGGGATGGCAAACCAGGAAGGGAGAAGAGCACTTGCCACTTAAGCTAGCAATGATGTGCTGCACCCTGTCATGGGAGGCCAAACGGCAGCTCGTCTGAACAGCCATGCCAAAAGTGGGCAGCTTGCTACTGCTGGATGATGAATGATGCAGCCCTGTCAAAAGGCTCCACAGCCACATCTGCCTTGTAGGCAGCGTGGGAGGCAGGAGCCTGGCAGGGAGCAGTGAGTGGCAGGAAGCCTGAGGCACTTCAGCTTTGCACATCCTCATGTCCTGTGCCACCTGAGGCTGGGCCAACTGTGCTCTTGGTCTGACTTGCAAAGAGATGATGGTGCAAGCACAGGAATGCACAGCAAGGGGACAGACCCTTGCTCTGAGGTTGGGGGTTGTTTCTTTAGTCTTTCTGTCTGTTGGCTTTGGGATGGAGGAAAAAAGAACACTTCCAGCCTGAATGGATGCCTTGTCCTTGGAGCCCAGGACTTTACCAGAGCTGATGCAGTGGTAAAGTTGCAAATTGCTGGTCCCAGGCCACAGCTATGAGCTACCATGTGAACAGGTGACCATGTGACTTAAGCCTCTGCACCCACGACTCACCACTGACTGCTCCACCTTTTTGTTAAACCATTAGGCTAGATGACAACAAAGCAGAAATCACTCTAGTTTAGACTTAAACTCAAGGAGCTGGACTTCTCCCAGGTTTAGGCCAGACAAAAAAGAGAGGAGTAACTCACAGAGGGGAACTGCCCCCATAATTTGTTCCAAAATGTTCCCAGATTGTCAAGCATTTGTGTTATGTAGATTTTTAATCCAGACACAGGCAGATTTGTAAAAGAAAGTGACCCCTTGACATTTCCATGTACCCACATCAGTCCTACAGTGCTCCTTCATGCCCTTACAAAACCAGAAGGTCCTTGAGAAATGTAAACCTCTTCCCACAAGACCTGGGTGTTGAACACCACGCTGCAGCTCCATCCCAAGGCAGGGATGCTTCACTGCCTGCTCTGGAGGCTTGTGTGGGCATCCCCAGATAAAACCTGCCAGTGGTTGCATCACCATGAACTGCATCCAACAGGGATTTCCTACTGCCAGCTTCTTCACCCACCAACTTGTGGGAAGCACAGTGTGATCATCACAGGGCCAGGAAAGGCTGCAGTGCCTCTCTAAGTGGCACCTCTCCTGGATTTCTAAGGTGTGTAAGATGCTTTCTCCACACAGATGGCTTGGGCTGTATAATGCTCATATTCAGACTTGCAGTTCCCTGCTGATCTGTACCCTTCATACTGCTCATAACAGCATGAGACTGGAAATACCCCTTCCCCTCACAATATTTTCTTCCACAAGTAACCCAAGTGCTACCCTCTCAATTTTTTTCTCCATTACAAGGGTCTGAACCCAGATCAGGGTACACACTGAGATGCTGAAACCACTGGCACAAGGAGCTGTGGATGCTCAAAGCTCACAGAAGGCAACGACACTCCTCTGAGTGGGTGGGAGTTTGGGTCCCTGCTTTCCCATGTTTTCAGGGCTGCCTGGTGAGCCAGGAGGGGAGAGGCCAGTAGTCATCCAACCAGTATGAGCATGCAGGTGGCAAATTTTGCAGCAGATCATGGCTAGAGGATTAAGGCATGTGGCAACTGCTGCCCAGTCATAATCACTGCTGCAGTTGAACATCAAGGGGAAGCCAATGCAATCCTCCTCTCCTAGATGTGCCCTCCTCTTTAGCTGTTGCTGCAATCAGTGACCATCATAACACCAGCTTTCAAAGGGGGTGCGTGGTTGATATCAGCTGAATAACTCCTTTCTAATTAATTTATGTAAGTGAAAATATGAGCATCTAGCTGCTTATGCCACCACTGGCACCTCTGCGGGAGCAGTGGATATCCCATCTGCAGAGCTGTCACAGACACATGGCTGGTTGCTGCTCAAGACCACAACAATCTGCATACCCTGCTCTTCCACAACCAAGCAGCTGCCTGTTGGGCAGAATTTCACACAGTGCTGGGGCCCATGTTGCCATCCTTGTTGTGTAAGAGGAGCCTTATTAAGTCAACCCAGACATATGCGTAGCTCGTTATCCCACTGCCAACACTGGCCAGGCAGGGGAGACATCACAGCCAGGCAGGAGGATGCTCTGTGTGCACTGGCCACAGGCCACTGGGCTGCACTGCCTGGGGCAGCTCAAGCTCTCCCTGAGAAAACCAAAGCCTCACCAGCAGCCTCAACCAAATGCTCAGGGAAATATCTAAGACTGGATACCCACAGGGTGATGCTGCCTCCAGCAATCAACAGTGAGAGGCTCCCTGCACCAGACAGCATTTTTTGGTTTAAGAGCTCTTGGTGGGTTTCTCTTCCAATAAAGAGTTTAATCAAATTTTGGAGCCATGTAAGATTTCAGCATTCCTAACATCCTGAGGAGAGGAGTTCCACAGTTTACCTCTGCGCCGTGCAAAGAATATCCCTGTGTTAGCTTTGAGCCTCCCATGGCCAGGATTGTTGTATTTCTGCATGAGAACATGAGGGGGGGGCAGGGACCTGGGACTGAGGTGCTGGTTTGGAGAGGCAGGATTCAGGCTAAGGAGTATGATGGCTGTAGCTAAAGGATTCAAGGGTCAGGGTTAGATGGCACTATTAAACTTGTCTTAGAGCAGTAACTTTAAAAAAAATTATGTACGTCCTCCAAACTGTCTTGGGCAAGTCCATATTCAGGACAAATCACCTGCTAGTGTTAAATGGAGTACTTTAAACTTAATTTGAAACCAGAATAAAAAGTAGCAATCGCCAATAACATGTGTTTGACAGTCCTTCAGAAGGACATTAGAAGTCAGCTTCTAAGGAAAGTAGTGGTCCAGAATTCCAGCTACCACTGACTCACACCTCAAAGAGCGCACAAGAGACAGCCTGATCTCTTTGGAAGTGTACAATAATTTCTTGCTAATCAAGTAATCAGGCAAAAATATCTTTTGCTGGGAAATTCTACATTAACGTGACTATTAAAGGCATAGAAAGTCATGTCCACTCTTTGCCTCATTTCTACTGTTAAACCTTAGGTTCTGCAATGCGTACGACAGTTAATTTTTGAGAAAAGGGACAATTAAAATTGTGGCAGGTAGGAGATGTTCACTGGTTTCTTTCAGCATCATGAAGGAATAAATTTGAAATAAAGTCTGGTGAACAGATTTAAAAGACAGTCTGTATCCTTAAATGCATACAGTGTGCTGATACAAAGGTGAGAGACAGGTTTAACTAGAGATGGACTGAGCCTTCACAGGTCCAGAGCATGTGGCTGAATCTTGGCCTCCAGACTATTCTTCTTCTTCAAAGCCTGTTGCTCAGCCCTACTTGCTTCAACACTGCTGACCTGTCTCCTCCTCAAGCAGAGGAACATGTCACACTAGAATTGCAACCAGGCGCACCACACTTCCTTGTGTAATGTAGACCAGACAGATACACCCCACTGAATCACAGGATCATAGAGCAGTTTGCGTTGGAAGGGACCTTTAAAGGACATTACAACTCTCTTAACCTTTCTGCGCAGGAGAGGTGCTCCACCCCTCTGATCATTGCTGTGACCCTTCTCTGGACTTGCTCCAACAGGTTCCTGTCATTCTTGTTTTGGGGGCCCCAGAGCCAGATGCAGCACTCCATGTGAGATCTCACAGGAATGAAGTAGAGGGGCAAGATCCCTTCCCTGCTGGCCATGCTGCTTTTAATGCCACTCAGGATACAGCTGGCTCTCTGGCCTGAGTCTTCTAACTTCCTACTTCCACTGGTCCAAATTGAAAAATACAGGATCCGAAGGACCTTCAACATATACTACCATCCTCTCCCATGCACTAAGTAATTCCTTAAATTATTTAACTCACTACTGCTGCTATTTTTTCAGAGATAATCTGAGTTCTCATGTCGGTCTTGCTTGACCTTCAATGAACAATGACCAGAGGCTGGATGAATGGAGGAATTAATTTCTGACAGTCAGTCCCACTTTCCTGTAATGTGATATTTCACCATATTGCAGTTTCCAGTCCTTCAGGGGAAATGCTTTTAATAAAACAACACTGACATTTCAGAAAGAAGTTCTTTCTTTGCCTTTGACATGTAAACATAATTTCCTGCTAAGAGGACACAGCAGATATTCATGCAGGATATCAGTACTAGGCAGAGTAACAATGAAATCTGAACAGCTATATTATCCTGACTTTTTTAAATGTAGCACTGGTAAATAAAAGCATGTGATTTTATTTGTTTTATAAAATGACTGTTACACAAAAGCATCTTTGCAATGGTGCAGGAGATCAGCACTGCCTCTGTTGGGGACGTTCACATTAGCATATATCTTTATAACTAAGATGTTCATTTGTGGAAGAGATTAGCATAAGGGTCTGTAAAAGCTGTGGTCTATAGGATTATTATATATTATTATTTTATTGTATTGTATTTTATTATTTTTGAAAGCTGCAGTTCTCATGAGAACCAGAGATGACCAGCAAGCTCTTCAGCCCATGCTGGGCCAGCTCACCCTGGACAAGTAGCCAGCTCTGTCTAATACCATCATATTCTTTCTCTTCTTCTGATATTAAAATACAGAATTAATTTACCTCACTGTAAACATTTAAAATCTTTGAGCAACCAGAATGGTCATTCCCAAAATATCTCAAGTCCTGCACTAAACAGTAATTTCAGTTGTTATTTAAGCTGGTGTGAAAAATTAAAAATATGTGCTGAGCAAACCCTAAAACCTTTGAAACTTGTACGAAAATACTTATTTCAGTCTTCCAGCTGGTAGATCATTGCTGGTTTGCAGTGCTTGCTGCAGCGGTGCAGATGGCTCTTGGCCACAAAGTGCCTGGGATCTGTGCCTGGGCTTCAGCCTTTGGAAAACACACACTGAAACCCATAAAATTTCAAGGAGAAAACCACTATAAAAAAACCATGAAACTGTGGCTTATATAGGTGGCTAGGGCCCACAGTACTGCAGTTGCACCCAAGGTCAGGCAGTTTGCAAGCAAAAAAGCAGGGTACAGGTAAGGTCCAGGCAAACTGCCCCTACCCTGGGTCCTTGAGGCCTTGGTCCATGGACAGGACCAAACAGTGACCCAGTGACCCATTTCAGGTTGTACCTTGGCTTCTGCCCTGACTGAAGAGGACATGGGAGGATCTTGTTGCACGGTCATTGGAGACGTGGAATACAGAACAATGGGTACCTGTGGATGACTTTTGCTAGAGCTGCAGGTTAGAGACTCTCCTACTTCTCTCTTAGCCTCTGGTAACATACAGCATTTTCCTCACTGGTAACTCAATGCCTGCCCAAAGAAGCTCTAATGGCAAGGCAACTTTGACTACCTTACTAGTCACTATATCCAAAGAAACTGCCTGTCCTAAGGCACTAAACTATCAAGATCTAAGGGGGGAAAATTTAACAAACAGAAGCATTTGTTAATACAACCACCTAAATTTCTCATTTGAGTCTTGACAAAGCTGCAGATTGAGTCATGCTTCCTGACATATTAATAAAAAGGTTCAGTGCGTGGGAAAGGGAGAACGGGTTGTGTTTGTTCCTGCAGAGGAAAACCAGAGAAGCACCTTGGAGTCCACAGAATTTTCCAAGCCTATTCCTCTTTGCTTATTTAAGAGCTTTATTAATTTTTTTTTTAATAAAAGCAAGTTTACAGAGATAGGAAGACAATAAAAGGCAGTGCCATTTCCTAGCTTGTTAGTGCTGGATAAAGGTGACGGTCTGAACAAAATCATCCTTGTCCTTATAATTTTCCTTGTTTGATTGCTTACAAATAAACCAGTTTAATAAAGGCTCCGAGACACAAACACCACATGGCCATATTGACAGGAACGAGGGAAAAGAAAACACAATAATCATGTTAGCTCTATCCCTCAGATTAATTACCTAGATAAAATACACATTTACCTCATTCTAGACAGAAAAATGTAATTTACCAACCAGTGATTTAGGCAGGCATGCTGCTGTTAAAAGCCAGACCCGGCTGATCCTAACTAGGTGGAAAAGATGACATACAAGCCCCATGAAGGATAGGCCTCTCCTGCCCTCTGCAATAGCAGCCCACTGTGGCGAGGCTTGTGCCTGCTCCTCCTTCAGGTCCAGAGAGGAGCGGCTTTAGGAAACAGTGGATCCATTTTAATCCCTTTTCAGTATGTTTCCTTAGGACTCAGCACACCTGTATTTAAGACAGTCCACTGCTGGGGAGGTTTTATCACTGTGGTTTCACTGTAAGCTATGACACTTTAGCTGCAGTGGAGGTCCCAGCTGGGGGATGCAGCCTGGACTCTGCTGCCGGCATCTTGCCCACTGCTGCCTCGGCTGCCCCTCAGGACACCTCACCCTGAACACAAACTTGGGTCTTATCTTGTCAGAAGTCTGTCACAGGTTAAACCAAACAAGGTCTGTCTATTCTCTGACAAACTGTAGTTTCCAGGCCGTAACAAATCACTGAACTAATATTATACCAGCTCAGTGAGGGGAAACCAACATATCCAACCCTAACCTCAGCTCAGTTGAAATTGCATTACACCAGATTTCTTTTCTAACACCATGGCATTAGTTGCTGAAATCAAGGTAACCCTTGCCAGAACTTTTTCATAGTCAAGCATTGAAAAATAATTTTTCATAAACATAAACCCTTACTGCAGGTCTGAAGCCAATAAGGCCAAAATCTCAAAAGAATTCCTACTTAGGCCTTCAGAAGGCGACTTGAAATATCTGAAGCACTGAGCAAAGCTCACCCTTCCCAAGGGTGATCACCAGAGGATGTGCAGAGGAGGCTGTTGCTCAGAAGCAGCTTGGGTTTCAGCAGCTCCATACTTCAGATCACTGGCTCTCAAGGTTAGACCAGGTCTTTGGTGTTGGTTTGGCAGGTATGGTGGCTGATGGGTTTCCCCTTCCCAGTGCCAAGGCGGGTGGAAACCCAGCTTCCATGGGTCAACAAGGATGCTGTAAACATCTTCTTATTGCTTTTCTTCAAAAAGCCAAAGGGGAAAAATGTAGAGAGAAATGGATACCTCCACACTGCTGCTGATCTAAACCCATCATCAAGGAAAATGAAGAGTTGTATCTTTGGGTCATAAGGAATGACACTGGGGCCATTAGAGAGCACCCAAAGGATGGCAACAAAGATTCTGAAGGGTCTTGAAGGGAAGCAGTATGAGGAGTGGCTGAGGGCACTTGGTCTGCTCAGCCTGGAGAAGAGGAGATTGAGGGGAGACCTCGTTGCAGTTACAACTTCATCATGAGGAGGAGGCGAGGGACAGGCACTGATCTCCTCTGTGGTGACCAGTGACAGGACCCAAGGGAATGGCCTTAAGTTGTGTCAGGGGAGGTTTAGGTTGGATATTAGAAAGAGGTTCTTCACATAGAGGGTGGTTGGGCACTGGAACAGGTTCCCCAGGGAAGTGGTCACAGCACCAAGCCTAACAGTTCAAGAGGCATTTGGATTATACTCTCAGGCACATGGTGTGATTCTTGGGGATGGTCCTGTGCAGGGCCAGGAGTTGGACTTGGTGATCCTTGTGGGTCCCTTCCAACTCAGCATATTCTGTGATTCTGTGAAAATGGTAAGACTTAAAGGCGCATACTTTATCTAATCTCCAGAGGCCAGAGAGAGCACCACGTGCTTGAAACTACCAGGTTTATCCAAGTGGAAACTGAGGCAAAGAAACTAATAACTGCTAGAAAACTGTGCTGTTGAGAACTGGTCCTGATCCTCCCAGAAACTTCCCTCATGTCACAGCCAAGCTCCTTTCAGTCTCTTCCCCACTCATTGTCTAGTATGTGGCTTTGCGTATAACTTTTATGCTAGGAAAATAATTCATAAAACTGTATTTCAACATCTCATGCCAAGCTATTTTGAGAATAACCTGAGCAGGTATTTGATTCAACCTCTTCTAAAAAAAATAGTAAATACAATAACAGCTATAAGATTTGATGAGGTGAATGTTTCTGTGTGGGTGCATCACCTTATGCCACTGCCTCCACCCTGCTGGAGGTGGGCAGACTGAGGGAAGGGCAACACTTGCTTGGGGGTGACTGTGACAGGCCTCATGGCTGGCTGGGTACATGGCCCAAGCTGACAGCAAGGACACAGCCCCCTCAAAACAGCAGCTGTACTGTTTGCTTTTGTTAAAGTCTTTTGTTGCATAATTGATCTCTTTGTGAACCCTCGGGAAGCAGCAGGTGCAGGTAGTTCAAACCATTGCTTTCAATACCCTTGTATTAATGATAAATAGTCATGTGTAGCTGATACAGGTGATCATACAGCTTTGCTTTATGCCTATGGAAAGGTCTGTCCTGGCTGAAAGCCAGGCCTCCAGTCCTTGGACAACCTTTCCTCCCTCACTGACCCCCACAGGCAGAGGCAGGATTTTTGGCTTGTAAACAGTCCCCAACTATGTCTGACCTGGTGGAAGAGCTAGCATCACCCCCATCTCCTCTACAGGCAACGCTGCTTCTGTGTCCAGCTTGGAAGAACAAGTTGGACAACTTCCCCTAATGCTGTCCTGCAAAAATGCCACACACAGTTAGAAACCCCCATCAAGGTAAGGCTTTATGACCACACACATCACTGATGAACCAGGCATGTCTTGGTCTTTGATATCCTATTGTCTGGCATGAGACAGATGTTCCCACTCTCATGACTGCAAATGGGGTTACTTGAATTTGTGATGCCTGAGTGGCTGCTGGGGGTCTGGCAGCAGCCTGGGGAAACCAGCCTCCCTGGGGCCAGGGCTGCATGCCTGCAGATCATGGTGCCTTTCACCACCTGCACAGCTCTCCAGAGAAGGGGGCACAGCTGTGGCTCTGTGAGAGCAAGGCTTGTGCTGCTTTTAGGAAGCAAAGGCTGTGAAAGTCCATATGTGAACAGCTTGTGGCCAGCTGAGTGTCCTGTAAAGGTCAAAGTCATGGTTCACTAAGACAACAGGGCCCAGAAGAATCAAGGTTTTCCAAAACGAAACTCAGAGTCCTTCCTTCAGGTGCCTAAATATGTTTTTAGGACACCCCACTTGGGAAAGTCCCAATCCACATATCCAGTTGGCAGACACCAACAGGCAATTCAAGCTAAGCTGGCTTTATTGTACAGGGAAGCTTTGAACATCAACATGAACCACTGGGGAAATACTAATTCCTGCTCTTTGTTTCATCTGCTCTATCTGTGCAGCCTCCTGACTTGCTGCTGCGGGAGGGAAACTGGAAGGCCACTGTGGAGATGGGACATTCATGGGCAGGGATCTCCTCAAGCAACTAGTTACCTGTTTGGGCAGAAAACTGGCATTTCCCATCTCTCATTCAGCAGAACATGTTTTCTAATTGCAAATTAAACTCTAATTGTCAATCGTGTTTTCTTCGCACTAAAGATATCAATGCAAATGCTTTCATCAGGCTTCTTTATTTTTTAAATAGAGCAATTTAGGACTTAATTATTGCTTGAATTTGCATACAAAAATTATGTCTCTTCCAGGTTGCTGCAAGACACTAGTGCTAAGGTGATATTTTTTTTATAAGCCATTGAGAAAACACCCTGAGTATAGTAGCACTAGGCTGGAGAAAGTGTTATCTGTGATAATGTTTCTCTTCACTATGAATGCCAAAAGAGACTTCTTTTCTGTGTGAAAAAATCAACATTCACTCTATCCTACTTCACTGAGGAATTCCAGATCTTTCCTGTATCATATCAGGTGTTTTCCTGGAGTTGATTAATTTCAGCTTTCCTAGCTATTGCAAATGAGAACAGTAATTTCTGATCACAGACTTTTAATAAACACAGCTGCTTGATTTTTGCAGAACATCTGGAGCCCATCCACTTGCTGCTACAGAGCTCAAACTCCTGCTGATTTGTGTCCTCTTCCAGCTTCTCTTCAACAAATGTAGAGTCAAAATACAGTTTGCCTGATTTGAACTGAACATGCAAATGTAAAAAGCTGCACATGCAATATCTATCCAAACAGAGTTAAAATTCAGTACAGTTAAGGTCAACTGCAGACAAAACACCCATCCATGCTTCTGACTCTTGATTGGAAAAACCTAAGTCATGGCACAAAAAGGTCATTCCTTCTCTTTTATTGTCTTTTACTTTCTCATAAGAAGTCTCTTACATGATATTTGACCTGTCAGACTTTTACCCACATCATTAGCAAAGGTTTTTAATCATAAATCAGCGACTTTTGTTCCCCCCCCTCCCTTGAAAAAATGTCTTTGTTCCCAGACCAAGCTTTTCGCCCACCTTGATTCACTTATGCCTCAGATCTATTCTACTGTCCACGATCCCCCCAGTTCCTTGAGCTGCCTGTAGTATCAGATATTTTCTCCCAACAGCTTGTACTTACTCCTCGATGCACAGCATTTAATTCAAGCAGTATTGGCAGGAAGCAGCATTAAGTAGGCAGAACTCGAAAGATCATTCCACTATTTGTGGAATGCAGTGGTGGGATCCAGTTCTGCCACCAGCCCAACATCAAGTAAAATAAAGATTAAATTCATGAGTGCATTTCTGAAAGGAAACTGTGTATCTAAGAGGATTATTTATGTGAGTGCATGGACATGGATGCCTGCTAGAATAATGCAGATAATTTTGGGAGCTGCTACTCATCTGTCACAATTTCTGGTTTCCTGACATCTGTCTGCCTGTTCCCAAGTCAAGGCTTTCTAAATTCAAGCTGTAGGGAAGGAGGGTAACACACAGATGAAAACAAATTAAATTCTGATGAATTCTTTGTAATATTCTTACAGTTTCATGGCTAAATATCTAGGAATATCTTAATGTCAAATTTTATAAACAGAGTGCAGTCAGTCAGCAAAGAAATCCATTCTCTTTGGTAAAGCAATATGTTTCTCATCTATACAGATGAGAAACTAGCAAATTAATTACTGTGCAAGTCTGATTTCTCCCTTGTTAACATTATCTGCAATCAAGCAATAAAGTCACTTCTATCATACAGGGTCTTAGTATATATATGGCTGACCTAGCACAGCAAATAAAGCAGAGATCAGATATCAGCAAACCAAGGTGGCAAACCACAGGAGGGCTTGTGAGTATGTACACAAAGCCCTCTTTCGCAGAAACCTAAATCTGTCTCCAAGTACATCTGCTTAATTGAATATGTACCAAGACGAACAGGGTCTGTAAGAAATAGGCCTTTTTCTAGGCAGCAAAATAGCAGGGAAAGAGCAGTCTCGCTCTTGCTACCCATCCCTACCTCCCTCTACAGTCTCCTCCACCTGAGCAGCTCCCACCCTCACCTGCAGCCTGTCTGCCAGCTGCTTGCCCTGAGCCTGCTGCTGGCCATCCCAGAGGAGACAGCTCCTCTCACCCCCTTCCAGAAAGGTGGCATAATACACTCTGTCCCTCTGACCACAGCACAGAAATGGAGCACAAATTAGGAGGGAGCAAACAAATATACTTAAATAATGTGGTGCTCCCTGTCAACCATCTTACTCATTTTTCATAATTTTCATTCTGTCAAACTGTGTGCTTGATACCTGGAGCAGTTTCAGTCCTGGGAGGAAGGAAATGAAAAAGGACTTTCCTTCAGCCACACAACAGCCCATTCTGCTCTCAAGGCAGTGAGATACAGCAGCTGGGAGACAGATTCCTATTTTCTGTTAGCTATGACAACCATTTATTTCTGGTGCTAAGTGAGAAAGCATGGAAAGATAGGCTCAGCATCTGTAAAATACTTTCAAAACCCCTAAATTTATATTGTGGTCTCTGAATGGGAGCAGTTTAATTGCCCAATAGCACAAGTCCCTCAAGAAGAGACTTGGCGCTTGGAATATTCTCCCACCACTTAAGCAGAGGCTACAAGAATTGTCTTGTTTACTCCAAAGCCATATGTTCAGCAAGGCAATCTCCTGACAGTAACACACCACCCTGAAGAGCTGCTTGTCAAAATGGTATCCTTATGTCACCTTTGACCCATGGCTGTGGCTGACTTCACAAATCTATACAGATGGCATCAGGGCCCAGTATTGCTGATCAGAGGCAGGAGTGTATCTTACCCTGCAACTCGAAATTTGGCATTTGTCTTCTGAGAGACTCCATCACATGATCTTCCACGTTCTTGCAGTGCATTGTGCAGCTCATTAAAATTAATTATGGCCACAAAAACCCAGTGTGTTTAAACAAAACCTTTAAGGAATAGATCTTTATTTCTTATACAGCTCTGAAACAGTTTAGAACTGCCCAGAGGACAGGGTTGATGCTGCTCAAGCACCCTGTACCAAAGTCATTATTCTCATCTTCAAGACATCACTGTCTAAACCCAAACAGATACTGGAACACAAGAGCCTAATTCAATAGGCAAAAGTCAGCAGTTATCTTCTAGTAGCGTACCCCTGTGAAATTTCTACCATAAAACCTGGAAGAAATGAAGACTAATCTATGATAAAGGGTTCTAGAAACACTCTAAGGGCTTCAGTAAGTTTCACCAAAAAAAGGTATTATCTGTGCATCCAAAAGCTGTGGTCCACATGCACAAAAAAAAAAAAAAAAAGGAAGAAAAAAGAGAAAAACAGAGGAAGAAAGGAAGTAAGAATAGATATGCAGTTGGTGTGTTGTCACAAAAGCTGTAAGGGGTTTATACTGCTAAGAATGTTCCCCCCCAAAGTCACAATATACTGGAGTATCCCAAGATTTAGTGTTTTGGAGGCTTTTAGATGAAAAAACTGCATGTTGTAGAAAATGAGTGTGCAAAGGCCCTTTACCTGATCTCCTTCTATACCAATCAGCTCTCCCTGGGGTTCAAAAGTGGCTTCAGCATCAGAATTGAAAAAAAACCAGACAACAGGAACTAGGCAAAGTAAAGCAAATGTGACAGAGGGAAGGGACACAACTTACAATAAATGTTCTCCTTTATTACTCAGTTCATCAAAACATTTCAGTTTTCTCTGCAAGATCTGAATCAGAACAGCAATACAGTCATTTGTCTACTGTAACATTTCCAGAGGAGGCAGAGTGACAGACTTCATGGACAGGATCTAATGCTGAGTGTGTTCAGTCATGTGAAAACCGAGCCATATCCTAAGAGCAAGAGTGACAAATTGCTTGTAGACATCTTTTCACTACTCAGCTGTGAGCACCACACAAGAAAACAAGAAATTTCTTAAGAAAGTGACCTTGTATGATTGTCTATCGATAATTCATAATTACAGAATGCCACAAATCCAACAGCAGAACTATTACAGTAGGTTTGGTATTTTGGGTTTTAAGAGAAATATTTGATGAGGTTTGTTTATTACTATATTTGGTCAGTGTTTAGACATGAGAAATTTTTAATGTTTTGATAGATTTCATATAGAAATAGTTTTAATTAAGTACCCAAAGCTTTAGAAAATAAATGTTTCAATAAGATCTGATTAAGACATGTACTAATGAAAGAGGTATAAGAAAATGCAGTTAAAATATACAAATTTCAAGTGCAAAAAGAAACACCATTACTTCTCATGCGTTTAAACCTCTCTCAAAACCATCTCTCTCTTTCTCTAAATAAAGCTAAAATACCACCCTTTAAATAGGCAGCCCCACTACTTAGTTGTAGGAAAGATATATCTATTGTACTAGAAGTACAAAGCTAAGAATGCATAATATTTTATTCTTAAACTTATTTACAAAAATATATTGCACCAATCCATTGTCCTTTTCCCAGTTTAACATATTAAGGAAAAGCCTGTTATTTACAAAGTTAAAAACAGAAGTGCAAAAGCAGACTGAAAGAAACCAGAAAGAAGTTTATTTGAATTACTAAGTACAGTTTATTACCTGACCATAGCCCACATCCAGTATGACCTGAAATAATTTGTACCATATATATCTGTAATTTCAGAAATCCTTGCATTTCTTTGTAGGAGCAAGTCTTATCTTTCACTCTAACCCCCAGAAGGTGTACATAAAATATAAAGGCTAACCATAGCTTAACTTAACAGCTTTATTTCTCCAGGAAAGTTATGCTCTTTTAGGTAAGCTGAAAAAGCTACATAGTATTATATATGTATTTGAAAAGTAGAGATAAATCAGGCATGATGGTTTTCTTCCTTCCTAAACCCCACAAGAAAGGGTTTGCTGATATTTCAGGACTGATTATTCTAAAGACGTTGCCAGTCCAAATCACATTAGCACAGCATATGGTCCTGTCTCAGTCTACCTGCCACTGGGACTGTCATGATGCATTTCTGGGGTGTAGGTAAGGAGAACAATCATAACCCAGAGATGAAGCAATGCCTGAGAAAAGAAAAGAAATAAAGTTAACACTGACAATCCTCACTCACAGCAGCAGTAAATATGAGAGCTCTCAGTGACAGCTAATAAAACTTGTTTTGTCGAAATATTTTGATTAAAATATTTTTCCCAATAATCAGCTACTCCTAAAAAACTTTGCATTTGAACAATGAAATGCTGAGTCAGATTCTGATGAAGCCACTTGCAGAAAGCTAAGGACTTTAAACAAGCAGCAAAAATAAAGCAGCCTGTTTTCCTACCAATTTGTGTCCTCTGGTTTCTCTTTTCCTCCATGCCCCAGTGACTCCAGATGTTCTCTCCAACATCCAGTCCCCAGCCAGCACATGATGTGATCTGCCTTGAGTGACCAGTAAGCCACTACTCCTGTGCCAACTGGCTGACATCAGACTGCGTAAGACAGCTGAGTTCTCCTATCCTTCTCCTTACCACAGACACTGACTTGAGGCATTTTTATAAACTCTGTGTGAATGTTCTCGTTCAAATTTGGATGAAACTATCCAATTAGAATTGAAGAAGCTGCTTGAAGTGCAACAAGAAATACATAAGCCACACTTGCTTTAAAAAAATAATTTAAAAAAAATTCAAGTTACAGTAGTCATAGTCAAGGTTTGAGCTGAAAAAAGTGTAACTGCCACTGACTTCCCAATATACAGCCATCATCGAGTTTCCCTTCAGATTGCAGCTTAGGCAGCAAAAGTCTCCACTGTTTTGGTACAAAGCATTTTATTTATATATTTATAAGTTTAAGTGATGAAAGAGAGGTTAGGAATTAATCAGCCTGTTCCTTCCAGCACTTAAAAGGAGGGTAGAAGATGCAATTGCAGGGGGAAATTGTAGTTTCCTTTGTTTCTTTGTCTGTCTCCTTTATATCATGAAATAGTGACAGCAGTTCTCAGAAACTCTGGTCAGCAACTCATTATGCCTTCTCAAGCAACGTGGGGTTTTTTCCATGTCCTCAACCAGAAGAATATTTCCAAGCAAGGCAGATTGCACTTTCCACAGGTTCCTGCAGCTGATAGGCATCTGCCCTCCAGTGGAAAAGGGAGGCATTTCACTTCTACTAGTTGCCAGCCTGACAATTTTTGCCTGTTGTGGGTGAGCAACTTTCCACTATTTAAGTCTATATTTCCACTGGTTAAGTCTGCCAAGAAAAACTTTTCTTGCTACTTTTTCAGCTACTAGAGAAGAGTGACCATTAGTCACCAAAAAAAAACCTGCAAAGAGTCAAATATTACAAAAGCTCTAAGCAGATGTCGTTTTCCTAAATGCAGTGCATGCAGGTGTAGTGGGTTAACCTTGGCAACTGGTCACTATTATTCTGTATTTTACTACTAGAAATCTGCTTTTACAGTCCTTTAAATGATAGTTACATAAGTGTCCTTAAGACTGCTATACTAAGAATTCCTGGGAAAAACTGAAAATTGGAAAGCAACATGACTCCAAAAAGCTGTTACATAAGTATTATTTAGTTCCATTTTACAAAAAAACCAAACTGAATTGTTAATGATATAGCCTTTTGAACATCAATCTGGCCATTTAAACTGGCTACAGAAGTCTTGCCTTAAAGAAAGCTGACTCACCATGTAAATGATTACAAAGACTCTTGCTATGGGGTACCGCCTTAGGAAGATTCCCAGCCGAATGCTACACAGGTACAAGAGAAAACAAAATGCACAAGTTAACACTGAGCAATAAATTCCTGTTCCTCTCATCCCAGTCATCACAAAGTCAAACACGAGCAGATGTAACACACATAGCTTTGCTATGTCTTGAATTTTACTTCATGTACTCGGAAGATTAAGTGGAGTTAGAAAATTCAAACCATAAAACATATTCTCCTAATTTTTATTCTTACATGCAAGGCTCAGAGTTTTTGAAAAACAATTAGGACTCAAGAGGTGTACAGGCATTTTAAAACACACAAATATGCTCTATATTTGTCAAATTTCATTACCTGAAGAGCTGTCATGAATCTTTCAAAAAAATTTAAGCAACTGAAACCTTGGATGCCTTTGAAAAACCCGATACATCAAAGCAACTAAAAGCTTGGATTCCTTTGGAAAATGCAATACATTACTACTATTCTTATAGTTCATTAGATGAAAAGCTCTTGGGTTTTGCAAGGTTACTGCTACAGTGCTTCAAAGTAACTCCATTACATGTGTGCACTGCTCATTGCTCAGCAATGTCAGTTCCATGTATGGAATACAATACTGTCAAATGAAGTTCAGAATTGAAACATTACATACAATAGGTCCCAATAATGGAAATCCTGATATCCTTCACAATGAAGTTCAAGTACCATGGATGCACAAAGGACTTTCTCTTGAGGCATCTTGCTTTCAAAGGATTAAGAAGTATTGCCTAATTTTGTTTTCTACTGGTATTTGGTTCAAGTTTTGTAGCAGACCTTTGCTTTGAATACTGACAATTAACCTAACTGCTCAGAAAAAGGATAAAAGCAAGTCTTTCACTGGATCCAGAATGACTTTCATTTACTAATTCCTCAAACAGATTATCTTTCAAAGTAAACAGCTACACTGGGTCAGAAACCAGTCTTGTCTTCATCAGGATGTCTAAACAGGACTAAAAGAGTACAGATGATATTCCCCTTCTAATACACTCTTACAGAGTTTATCACGGACACAACTGTAAGTAAAAAACATAGAAGATGGTAATGAAAAAGGTTAGATGGTTTTGTACATAGTCTAGTGATCCTCTTGTATCTACTGGAGCGTTATTTAAATAATTGACTATAATTTGAAAAAGCCCAAGAACATTAACGTTACAGAAGAGTTCAAGTAGGTTAACATTTCGCAATTTATACTATACTTTAGCTGCATTATTTTTAACTTTTACCTTCATAAGAGCAATACAAAAGAAAGCGTGTCACCTGAAAACTGTGAAAGGATTACAGCAACTACAACACACCTTCCCTCTTACCTGAACTGGTCTATACTACTCGCAGCTTTGCGGACTCTCCCATACATTCCTGCCACGCTGGTATCCACGTCACTGAACAGGACAGGAACGTTACGCATACGAGCACCTATTTGAAGGGGAAAAAGTAAAAAAACCCCATTAGCTAAAGTGTTGCTTAAGAAAACAAATTGATAATGTATAACAAAGACATATAAAAATAATATAAAAATAGTGATTAATTTGATTGTACTGTCGTCTTGCAGGGGGCAGAGAAGCATGTTTTGAGAATGGGATTCTTGATAAACTTACAATCAAGTCCAATGTTTCTTCAACTTAGTAATTTTTTTTTTAAGTTCACTAGATTGGTATCTTGATGTTCAATTCTATCAAGTTGTAACTATTACTAGGTGTATAAAATGATGGATTTGATACTATCACACTTTCTCAAATTTTTTTACTTCTCATACAGTAAAACTTTGATTAGCGTTTCTGACACTAACTTGTATACTCAAAAATTTTTTACTTTATTTACATTTTTACTGTATACCAACTTTATTAAAAATGTCTGGTCAGTCATTTTACAGCTCTTAGTAATTGTCCCTTGCTTTTAAAATTTACTTAACATATATAAAAAATGACAAATTTTGAAAAGTAACATCTCAACACCATGAATCAACTGCTGAGGTTCTGCCAGAGATACAAGTCAGACAAACCAACCTCAACGGAACCACTGAATTTTAAGCTGCTTTTCAAGAAAAACAGAAAGCAAGGAGAAAATTAATTTCAACCAGACCTCTGATCAGTTCTCTAAAGGAAGTATCCCATTCTTGCTCCCAAACCCTCTTTAAAAGAGAATACTTAGATCCTGCTTCTGATATTCGGCTTAAGCCCCAAGAGATGGGTTTATTTGCACCTGTGAGAGGATTGTTCCAATAATGCCATAGCACTGAGAACTTTATTAAATTTACTTAAAGTCATTTAGACACAAAAAGGAGCTTCTAGTTAACTATTTTTTGTAATACTGGCTGCTGTAGACTATAGTTACTAAGGTCTCTAGCATAAGCAGCCTATTTTCAGCATTTATTTTTCCTTACAGACTCATTCAGGGAAAGGCATTAGGAAATATAAAAGCCTGAACTGCAAAAAAGACAAGAGTTTTAAATATTATATTTCCTTATTTACCTTCAGCACCATCAATGCCTGCCATATTAATGGAAGGTCCATTAGCACTAGTGCCTTGGATAGCCTTCAGCTGTTGCTCAAGCCGTTCCAGTTGATACACAAGTGAGTTTTTCTCTGTGCTCAGGCTCTCTAACATGGTTTGCTTCTGAATTAGTGTTTCTGTCAGCTGATGAAGCCGATTTTCTAATTCTGTCTGACTACTACTGCTTAGAGTCTTGTTTGTGAGCTAAAAAGCAAAGAAAAACAAAACAAAAATCAGCCTAAGTTCAAAGTCTGACCAACTGACATATTACAAAACTCAGTAATGATCTAAGCCTTCAAGAACCAAGTTACTCCACTGCAGAATTTTTTCAGGATAATGCTATCAAAATTATCAGTAATGAGCACAATAAATAGGAAACTTCATTTCAACAGTTGCTAAAACAAGATTTTACATGACACAACAAACTCTATGTAAAAATATATTTCTCTGTTATGCACCTCTAATCATATGAACTTTTCTGTATAATGGCCAGTCTTCGCGAGCGAAGATTTGGGAAAGGTCATTAACCCTTCGAGCCTGCGCAGTGGATTTTGTAGGTGAGACACAGCGTG
>NW_016690223.1:576591-660308 GCF_001604755.1 Lepidothrix coronata
CCCGGGTCGCAGCGGTGAGAGTCCTGCACCCTAACCACTAGACCACCAGAGGCCCCCACTTTTCTGTATAACCCTAAGTTTAATCATAAAATCAACGCTATGCCTCAGAGGTAGGCATGACAATAGCAAGCTAATCCAGTCTGGCTACTACACTTGCAACTTCAAATACATAAAATGTTTTCAAGTGAGGAAGGAAAAACTCAGTACAGATGCAAAGAATCTGATGCCAATTTTACAGGAAAACTTGAATGAAATGGTGAAAATGCAGGATGTGTTGCAGAAGAATTGCGAAGCACTGAGGCAGAAACATGACTGTACTAGCAAATAGAAATTGCAAGGACAGGAAATGGATCATGCATTTGACATGGATCATGTCATTCAATTTGCAGAAAATATTTAAAGCAAAGGGGAATCACCAGATCTGCCATATGTGCAATACCTCATCTATTCACTACAGTCTTGAACCTCAGCCACTTATTGGCATCGTATACCACACAGATAGAGCTTCAATGATGAAAAACAATCATCAGGAATGACAGCTATCCAAAATACAAATTAGATGCCTGCAACATGGCAGGTGCAGGTAGCCCTGAAGCCAGCATTACCAGACAAGTCTGCCAACATGCTCAAGAAATCTTTATCGCAACACAATTTCCAAACCCTCTGACACTATAACTGCACAGCTGACCATAGCTGACTCCAGACTATCAATTTCTCTACATACAGACTACTTTTCATCATGCTAAGATATGCACAAAATGACGCCTATGCCTTCATGCTGCTCAAGGAGACTGGGGGCTGACAAGTACCAGAAGGTGCCAAAAGGGATTAGACCGATTTAAGAAAAATAGGTCCATCAACATACCGGTGGGATTTAGTAGAGACTCAACACTAATGTCCCCAACAGAACTGCTGATGGTGAGCAGGTACAAGGGAGGGAAGGAAGTGGCCAAAACATGCTGGACCCAACACAGAGCAATAGATGGATCACTGAGTTTGTAGGATGTAACTTAGGTTCTTATGCCCAGTTACAATGATCTTAGATGAAATCATAACAACCTAATCAAACTCCAAAGAGTTCTTTTAGTTTTCATAAAGAAGAATGTTGATCCAGCATCACCCATCAGGTCTAGTTGGGAGAGAGATTAATTACCACCCCCAAATATAAAAGCACATACAACTATAAATTAGGCTATTTACTCTACATGGTTCCCTTCTAGTCTGTATTGGAAACAAATACACTGTAATTCCCAAGTAGAACCTTTATGGGATTTTTCAGGACAGTTTAGTCATATTAATAGTTCCCATCACTGCTTTTATAACTGAAGGTTATAAAATTATTTTCTATACACACCTGATTTCTGAGCTTCTGAATTTCTTCCTCTCTGTCTTTTATTCTGCTTTGCAAAGTATTCTTTGTTCGATACAGTTCTTCTTCAGTATAATGGAGTTCCTATGAAATTCAGCACAATTACAAATAAAAGATTTTATACATATAAGTACGTTGAGTGACAATCTCTTATCTAGAGTTTCACAATGGAACACAAGGAAGCAATATGCTGTAATCAAATACAAACTGAAATTTAATCTTAGTTAAGTGTCTGACTAGAATAGGGGGGGTAGGGGGAAAGACAAAGCTGAGTATGAAGACACAACCTACAAGACCTATTAAATTCTTTCGTGGAGACTGACCTAATATAAATATTAATCCAGAGTAGCTTACTAAGAGTCACACAATTTCATTGGGACTACAGTTTATCTTCATTACACTTTCACCATTTATTACATTGCTATCTTGAAACTATGTCAATAATGCAACAATTACGAAATACTTTGTGGGGAGTCTGTATTCCTAAAATAAACTCATTAATTCAAAATACCATTTTTAAAAGTATTTAAAAACCCTTGGCATATCTATCTATAATTCTGTATGACACACTCTTCCTTTAAGGTGTAGGATAAATTAACATAGCAGACCACAGAATGTGCCAAGTTGGAAGGGACCCACAAGAATCACCAAGTCCAACTCCTGGCCCTGCACAGGACCATCCCCAAGAGTCACACCACATACTTTAGAGTATTGTTCAAACACTTCTTGAACTCTGTCAGTCTTGGTGCTGTGACCACTTCCCTGGGAAGCCTGTTCCAGAGCCCAACCACCCTCTGGGTGAAGAATCTTTTTCTAATATCTAACCTAAACCTCCCCTGACACAACCTCAGGCCATTTTGTGAAAGGGGAAGGAATATTAGTAAGAAACAAATTACTGAAGAGAAATCTAACCATAAGTTTTGTTACTTTCATGATTTAGTGGCTATTTTAGCTCCCACTTAAAGACCTGTCATGCTTATCTTTTAAATTAAGACAGTCTTCAAATCACTATAACTTCAGCTGTCAGTTGCTACAGAAAACAGATAATCTATTCTCCCTTTGGATCAGCAGGAGTACAAAAAAATAACACCTCTCCTTATTTTCCACCTTCAGTTTCAGAAACCTTTTGGTAATAGTTAAAGGAACTCCCAGCCAGCACTGACTATAACTGCATTAAGTATCAACACAAACAATTACATTAAAAGCACATGTAAAGGTGTGTCATCAAAAGGAATACTTCGGTTTCTGCAATAACTGATAAGGTTTTTCTAATTCACCTCACTCTTTCTCTAGGTAGTATTGACTAAAAGCATATTTCTCAGAAGGGCAGGAGTAACAAAATACCATCTACCATCTGCTTTGACCTAATAAACATTAGCTACCCATCAAAAGCAGACCTCGACTTCTGCCTTTTAATTAGTTCAAGCTGCAAGCATCTCATTAAAATGTAATTTCTGGAAGAACAGATAATCCTGTTAGATAAATTGTTCCCAGTAGATACAGTGTACTCCTGCTTTCCTCATTATTAATTCTCTTTATATGAGCTTTTCCTTACAAAGAAATTTTTTAACAAGGTGCAAAGTATTTGTTCAATTCTTATTGAACATAAGTTGTTCACAAGAAAGATGAGTTTGTCTTTTTTCTGCCCTCTTTTTGCACAAAACTGGTTAAATCAAGGCTGAGTTTACTCAAAAAGATGACAAAATCTGAAGAAATTCATTAACATAATTTTATCAGCAAATTGTCTAATAATAGAGCAGTTTGGAAGTAATGACATCTAGATTCAGATTAGATTCACGTGGATGAAAAAAAAAATTTATAAACTTCCACGACAATGACATTGTTTTATGAGTTAAAGCTTATGTATTAATTGAGCATGGGAAGTTCCACAGTAACCACTTCCAGTATTTAGTTTCTTGATATAAATAATGTTGCAAGTGTTACTATATCCCTGTTGTTTGAGTTTTTCCCTGCTGAATAAAATTTAAGATCCTGACCAATTCTGTGCACTTCCTAGGGTCCTGTTTATTCTTTAATACATCAGTGAGATCTCTGTTCATCAGGAGTATTCAGAAGGCCCTGACCATTGCTTAGTCCTGGTTGTGCTTTCTTTGGCCTAGTGACATTCACCAAGTTTTTGGGGATTTCTCTGAAATATTAAAAAAAAATAACCCAAACACTGTATAAGCTACTCTCTTATTAAGCCAAATGCTTTGCTGATGACACCACATGGGGCCTAAAATAAGATCAATAAGCTTTCAAGAATTCCTTGCCTGTTTTTGCCGTTCTAGTTCAGCTTCTGCCTCTTGCTTGGCCATTTTATGTGCTGATATCTGCTCTTGTAGGTCTTGAAGCTGCTCTCTCACTGACTCAGCTTCACTTACCTGCTGCGTCTCCATATCCTGAAATGAACAGAAATGTAACCATTTCACTAACACTCAAACATTTCTGCAATCTGTCATAGGTAATGGGAAAAGAAAAAAAAAGTAGTATATGCAATATTGCCTCAGAGGAAATGGAAGGCTGAGGGTGTATTGGATAAATGACATTTGGCATTTTATACAGAATATTTTTACTAATACAGTAATAAAATAAATGCATTTTGTGAACATGAAAATCCTCCACTTCTTCCTTTCTACTGTCTACAGGCTAAAACTGTGCAAAGTAGGCTTTCGTGCAGCTGCTGGGTTGAGCCTGTTATGCCAGCAGATGACTTGGATTATGTTGCTTCAAGGATTAGTAGCCCTTGCAGAAAAGGATATAGGTACAGAAACTGCCATGCTTGTTTGGAAAGAAATGCTTCTCTCAAAAGTAGTGAGGGAAGAAAGAAGTAAGGTAATAAATACTGGAAACAACAGACCCACGGTGTACAAGAAAACAGTCCTTTGTCATAGCTAAGTACAAATACACGTGTACATAAGCATAGCTACCTGCAGCTCTGTTCTCATCTGTTGTATTTGCCCCAGTAGCTTTTGTATTTCTTCTCTCTGAGTGTCTCGTTCATGTCTCAGTTCTTCCAGTTCCATTGTGCTTGCTGTAGTGCTGTCCAGGCCTTCAATACCAGAGCCTTCTTTTAAGCTGTTTATCAACTTTTCTTTAGACTGAAATAATAAGTCAATATATTATTTATAGCAGGATTTAAAAAGTATTCAACTAGAATATGCCAAAATTACTTTGGTCTAAAATTCTAATGTAGACATACAGTAAAAAACTGCTTTATCTGTTCTTTTAGCCAAGTTAATACACATTACACATTTGAAAATGAAAATCTTTCCCTACTGATAATTTTTCTGGTTCCCTGTACACCATGAGACTAGATTTACTGAAAGCATGTGTCCTCTAAGGAAGAGTACAGCTTTTCTCTTTAAAAGTGCCTGGAATGTTGAATTTTGGCTCTTCAACTACCATAACAGAGAAGACATACACTAACAGACAGTAAAGACAGAACCGAGCCCCTTTCAGTCCATCCTTTCTCCTGACCACAGAAGCCAGCTAAGAATCAAATACAGCAATAACTCTCTCAGGAAAGAGGATAAACCATTTTATTCAGAGTTAGCTTGACGTGGACTTGTGATTCAGGCTTTCCATATTTACTGATTTAAAACCTGTCCTTGGACATTAGACTAAATTAATTATTCTAAACAGAGATCTTCATCTTCAACATCTTGCTAACATTTAAAAACAAGACTCAAACCATCCATGTTTGGACTTGCTATCTTTGACAATTTAAGTAGTACAGAACTCTGCACAAAATACCTCATTTTGCCATTCATTATATAATGTTGATCACACACAACTTTCAGGACACAGAAAAGTATTTTCTCTGGTTACATATAAGTATCCACTCTGTGTTAGGCTTCAGCCTCAAGCAGGACAGAGCAATGTTCTTGAATCGGGAATATCAGAGATGAAACGAATTTTAAGTTTAATCTATTTAACTATCTGCCTAAGATTGGACTCTTGGATGCAGAACACTGACAGATGTTGCACAGTAAGTGCAACAGTTCACTTGCACTTTTCTTCAAGTTCAGAATGTGAACTGCCATTCCAATCCCATAACTCCATCTATAAATTTAAATTTACAAAATGCAGACTGCTAGCTGTTCTTTATAGGTATCATTATAGATATACCCCAAAACACATTACAGGTCACATAAAAAAATCCCCACAAATTAGATTATTTGAAGCATAACACCTTAAAAAAGTTAAAGCATGCAAATCAAACTGTATTTCTTCACAAAAATGCTTACTTGGAGAATGCGAGTAGCTTTCTGTTTATAGTCTGTCAGTTCCTGTTTTGCAGATTCTAGTTGGCTTTTAGTTACTTTGACTTGCTGCTGAAGCTCATCAGCTCGCCTCTTTTCATCTAAATACTTTCTCTCTGCTACAGTTATTCCTTCTGCCAAGTTCTGACGTTCTGCTTCCACTTTACTTAGACGAGCAGCAAACTCATTCTATTAGCAATAAAGAAACAATACTTTGTGTTTAAACACAGTCTCAACTTTAACCTAGAAAGGAAAAAAGAAAGTTTAAAAGCAACTACACAGGGCACACCACTTCATATCTACCACTTCCAATTTAAAGATGCATTAGTATTATGTCAAAAGAAATTCTGTTTGCTTAAGCAAGTAGTAAATGATGTCAGTAGAAATATGCATTTCTTTCCCTCACCAGAAATAGTGAGGGAATAACAATCTTCCTATTTTTCACATTTGTTTAGCAAACAAAAAGCAAGTTTTCCCCTCAAAAAATATTACTAAATGTTGCCTGACACATTTTGAAGTACTTTAAAAAACACCAAAACAAACACTGATAAATATTTTCAAAGATGCTATTACATATAACAAAGGCCAAGTTAAGTGTGGAAAATAGTCTCTAGCAATGATGTATTCACATCTTTACACAGTAAAATTATGTAACAATAAGTTCCATAACAACATAGCATTAAAAAATAAACTGATTACTGATTTAATTTTAAAACACGTATTAACATTAGGAACATGAAAAAACCAGTAAAAATTGTCAGCATGAATCTTCAAAAACTTTTACATGAAGCTTGCAAAGTAACATAGGTAGGTCAGCATCACAAGGATACTTAGTGCAGCAGACAGCACATCCTTTCAAGCAATTAGTACCCTGAACAGGAAATGAAGTCAAAGGGAGGAGAGAGCACTTGGAACCCCAGAGATCTGATCTCAAAAGTAGAGTCTTAAAAGTCTTCCTTACTCTTCATGTCTAACCTGCATTTGTTTGTAACTTTCTTGTTCTCGCTTGAGCACGGAGTCTGCATCACGCAGCCTCTCCTGAAGAGTTTGAAGGGCTTGATTTTGTAAACTGCTACCTTCACTGTGGTCTTGGATGATCCTGAAAGAGCAACAATATTAATTTAAAAAGAAGAAAGCTAGTGTGATTTTTCAGGTAGAAATATAACTTCCTGGTTTCCAGACCAGCTTTGAAAATTTACCCAGTAAATTACTGCATCTGGCTGACTACAGGTGTGAGGCCTGGAGTTAATGACTCACACACCTCCCTGACCTATATTCTGGAGTATACAATTGCTGATTCATATCCCAGCACTGAGATAAGTCAGAAAAGTCTTCATGTTTGTGGATAAGCAAGTGTATTTTTCAAGAAAAAGAAATACTTCTTGAGACCTTCCAGTTCCAGCCTCTGACACAAACAAACACTTTTTACAAAATTGGTTTCAATAACCAACTGCCAACCCCCCCAATTTTATACTCATTTGTCCTGTTCCCACTGCCAACTATGATAATAGCAGGCTCAGAGCAAACTTTAATCCTCATATTTCAAATCTTATTACAATCCCTTTCCCATTAGCTTATTTTTTTCTTAAAGAGACTGAATTATCTACCTTGAATTTTCAAACTTATTACTATTTGCAGAATTACAAAGTACCGTGATTTTTCACTCTGCAGTGCTTCCAAAGCTTCTGTCCGAGTACTTAAGAGCTGATCAGCTTCTTGCAACCGTACTTTTAGCACAGCTAGTTGTGAATCTTTGGCACCAACAGCTTCTGTCAGATCATCAACTCGAGCCTGAAGTTCTCTAACCATCCTGTCGCTCTTTGAATGATCAACATTCCACTTCTCGACCTTTTCACGGGATTTGTTCAGTTCTACAAAAGAAGAAGTTTCTTTGAAGTTTATAAAAGTAGGTATCACAAGGTCTTGTAAACAATCAGGATGCACATATCTCATTTCTTAAAGAAAAAATTAAGTACAACCAAGTTGAAGTAGAACTCAAAATTTATGAGCTACCAGGAAGTAACAAATGCCAGACTGGCTGTCTGAGCATGACCCATAAAATTTGGGATGTGAACTCAAAATAAATAGATGCACATCCCACCTTCCCCATCCCTTGCAATGGCCTACTGTCAAATATCCCTGTGCAAGCAAAAACCTCTGCATAAAGCATCTCATTTAACTCTATGTGACAGTAAGCTCAAAATAAATAACTGTAGAAAAATACACCAGTGTTGAAATAACGCCTGAATACTTACAAAGGTTTCTGTTTTTAATCAAACATCACACATTAAACTTCAATGAAAATTTAAATCATCTGTCTTATACAGTTACTGTGAAAAAAAGTGTGGTCTCTGAGTTTTATGCCTAGCAGCAGGAGTTTGCTGTACGTTTTATCATTTGTGTGATTTGTAGTCACATTTTTTATATCTGTCATTTCATTTGGCTTTGAAAAAGCTTGTGAGGTCATATTAAAAACACTAAAATTTATATTTTTATTGTCAGTTTCTAGGCATCAGATATTATAGCCTATAACAGCAGAAAGTAGTCAGATTTTGAAGCATTTAAAAGAATTTATTCATTTTAAAATATTTTGCAATAACCACCAAAATGCAGAAAAAGTATTTTAATAGTATTTGCTACCACTGCTTTAATATGACATAAGCTTTATAACTAACTTGAACACATTATTTTAATCAAGATTTGTTTTATCTTTGTAGTTAAACAAGTTTTAGTTTCTACCATTTCATTATTCTGAAACCAAGAATCATTTTACTTGGTAGGTCATACATGCAAATGTAACTAGTGAGATTTTATTATAAGTACAAATAACAAAAAAAGAGCATTATTTTCTAGTCCACTGGTGTTTTACTAATGTTACAGTTGAAGTACCTTCTTGTGTTTCTTTGGACCTCTGTATTAACGAAGCCATTTCCTGATTTAAAGATTGCACTTCATTTCGCAGCAGCTGGTTCTCCAGGCGCAGATTGGAGAGCTCGTGTGATTTCAAATCATCATTAGAGGAAAGGCCTGGATTAGTTACTGCACTTGGTGAAGAATCCTTCACGCCGTTCCCCTGTGCTCCCAGTCCAGAGTCTGAACTGTCTGGAGTTTCTGAACGGAGAGATGCCAGTTAGAACTAATATACGTATTTGTAAATGGCCTTTATATAAACAGTAACTCTATGTTCTGCATCAATGGTTAAATAATAATAATCAAAATAGTTTATATTGAAATGGAATGTGGAGCTGCTTCTCACAAGGGACTTGCACAAAGCAGGACTATTACATATGTGCCATGCAGTGTTTTTGTTAATCCTGTAAGACAAGACATGGAAGTTATAAAACTTCTTATTACATTAATGGCAAATTTAGGATTTCAAAACATTAACACTGTTTTTATACCTTTGCTACTCAGAAATGTCCTCAGGATCTGAAGAGTAACAGAAAATATTAAATACTCATAGCAACTAACTAGGGGAATTTTTAGTACAAGCCCATTCTGGTTTTCCATTCAGATTCTGAGGATATAAATTTTATTTTAGAAGAGAACAATAAGGGAAATCCTGGCAGTATTCTGAATTACAGTCCCTTGCATGGAAGGAGGAACCAACAGCCTTTTCCCTGTCATGCACAAACACACTGAGTGTCCTTGATTAATGCTGTGAAAGTTAAACATCCACTGCAAGAGCCTTGATTCCAGCATCCAGATATTTGGAAGCTTTGCATCAGTTTTAAGACAAAATGACACAGCACACAATGAACAAACAGCAGGCAATCCAAAAATATTACTTCTGAATTTAGTTACTCTCAAGGGAGTAACTGCTGAAAATCCAGGTGGACAGACTGGAACTAATGTCAATCAAGACTGCAGTTTAGTTGCCAAAACATTATTTACTTCACCTTGTGACTGCCAACCAAGCTGCCTTACCTTCCTTGTTACCACTGCAACAGCCCCTATAATCCCAAGCCCAGGGAAATGGGGCATGCCATGAATTCTGAATACCACCACACCCACAAGTAGCAGCAGTGACAGGAAGATTTTTTCCACATTTTCTCAACCCCCTTTCCTACTTGAACAATTCTAAGAAGTGTCATTATCTTCTCTTTGATTTATTTACACAGTTTCCAAATTATGAGACAATTTATCCTCATTTCTTTGTCTGGAAAACTCAATAGATTAATGAAGAAACAAATTAGCCATTTATAGCACAGATTAGATTATAACTGTGGCAATATACAAAGTATAATGTTAGTTGGTTTTGTCTATTAACACATTCTATACTCAGTAATTAAATGGCACAGATATCTGTACAATGAACTTTGAAACCAGCATGCTCAAACCCTATGTTGTAACTGTGACTTTCTTATTTAGCAGCTCCACAATGCAAACTCTGCTCAAAAATCCTCAGAAGAGAAGTCAACAGGCCATACTGAACAAAATAAATATATTTCTTAAGCACCAATCAGCAAGGCCATACAGCCAGGTCTAACATATTTGAATTATTTATTATTAGCAGTAAACCCTACTGAAAAGTTACAGACCCAGAAATACAAAAATATTCACATCTTTGGAAGTGATCCCTTTTTACGTCTAAAACTTTTCAGCATACTTAATGTAGTAAGTAAAAAACTGACATTTACAATGGTTTACACGCTCAAATTACTGAATAAATAATGAAGTATTCTAACTACATTATTAAGAAATAACCACTTCCTTCAATTTTCTAGGATAAACAACAACAAAGCAGCACAGCAGCAGGACTAAGTATAGAATGGACAGTCTGATAGAGAATGCAAGTTCCTGACACTTCCCAGCCACACTCTCCTTTGTGTTGTTGATTTGGGAATAGCCCCATCTTTTGACCACCTGGCCTGGAGGCTCTTTCAGGCCTCTGGATTTAGACTGCAGTAATGAACTACTTCTGGCAATCCAAAGGCTTTACCTATTTAGCTCTCTCATGCCTGCAGCTCTACAACAGCCTACGCACATCCAACTTTCCACTCCGCAGGACCAGGAAGTTTGTCAGCTCACCCTCACACCATCCCACGTGGTGCACTGGGCAGCAGCCAACACCATCTAGCCATGGTCAAAGTCACTCACTCTCCTATGTAGCAACAGCAGGTCAGGACCCCTGAGTGACCAAACCAATGCAGCAGCACCTGTGCTTCTATGTGGGGACATGTGGGAGTTGATGCCAGGTCAGGTCACAGCACAGGGAGGTCAATGTGAGCAGTAGCAACGAGGTAGATCCAAAACACAAAAGATTTAGGCATTAATTATGCAGTTTGTGAAATCAGCATGGTTTCTAACATTATCCTAGTGATGAGAAAATGTGAAAGGCCCTGCTGTATCCCACACATTTGACATACCACTACCATTAAATGTTTCATGAAGTGACAGTAAATCCATTACCTAGCCTTACCCTAGACATACTTGGGTTTTAAATATCTCTAGGTTCAAGACTATTTAACTACCATTGCCTTGGCTCCTGATGGAATTATCTTCATTAGTTTTTGCACTCTGTGTACTGGTAGATACAGAACTAATGCTTGAAGTCCGAGAATGATTTTGAAGAACAGGTGCCTTGCTCTTCTCTTTTTTAGAGTCCATCCTTCCATTAGGCTCTTTCTCTGAACTGTTGAGAAAATCAAATAGCAACTCATCGTCAGGTTCTGACTTTTTTCTTCTCACAAAATGCGAGGCAGCTCTGGGTGTGGAAACACTTTCTACTGGAGAAGCAGCCTCTGAGGACGTCCTACGTGCTGGTTTAACATTTGCTGTTCCTGCCAGGATTGTGGCCTTCTGATGTTTAATGTTATCAGCTGCTGATGAGATGTAGGCTGCTTTGGATGATGTCTGATATTTCAGTTCTCCAGTATGCTGGTGCACTTCAGAATATTCATTGGCAGAGTTCAAATTCTTATTATCATAAACTGCACTGCTTGATGTGTCTTTTTTGCTCAGAGCTGATGCAGCTCCTTGATCAACTCTGTTGAGTAGATCCTCCGCCTTTCCAGCGAGATCAACAAGCCAGGACATGATGGGTGTCTGTTGATAAAGTCTGTACAATTAAAACTTTGGGACCATATGCTGCAAAAGACATAGAATGATTACAAATCAGACTAGTGTTGCTAAGACAAGATGTGTGGGTTACCTAAACAACTGTTGTGTTAATCTATTAGTGCTGTAGTTATTTTAAAGCCTTACTCCTACTCGTTTAGTTATCTTGCTATTATGGTAACTGATGGAAATATGGTAACTGATGTCTGAGAAAAAACAGACAAAAGCAAGGCTTTTAAACCAAAGCTTTAAAAACAAAAAATCAGACCACTGCACCTGTTTTGAGCATCAGCACCCGCTATGGAATATTATCACACTAACAGAAAACAACTAAGCCTTACATGTTTGGCCGGCAGACTCCCAACCTGGCTAAGACAGAGGGGCTCCTCCACCACAAACTGCGCAGCCCCTCCCGTGACCCCGCCGCGGCGGGCAGCTGCGCGGGCCGGCGACACCACCATATCCCAGTCCCCTGGAAGGGCCCCTTCACCCCAGGACTGAATTCAGGAGGGGCCGCTTCCCCTCCCACGCCCCTCTCCTTCAGCCGCGCTTGTCCCCGGGCCTCCCCCCCTCAAGAGCGGCCTCGGCACAGCCCTGCCTCACCTCCTCCCAGCGCGGGGGCCCGAGCGGAGCCGTGAGGGGCGGCGGGGCAGCGTCAGTCACGGCGGGGCCGCGGGCCGAGCCCGGCGGATCGGATCCTTCGGATCCATCTTTTCCGGCAGACGTGGCCGCCTTTCCGGGAGGGGGGCGGAGCGCGCAGGCGCACTCCGCGCTGACAGCCCCAAGCCCCGCCCCTCCCACCGGGCGGGGGGCGGGGCCGGACGGCCCCGCCCCCCGCCCCGGTGGGAGGGGCGGGGCTTGACGCGCCCGCCATGTCTCGGTTCTCTCCTTTGCAATTGCCTGATCTTCGAGAAGACGTAAAGATGACAGCGACACTGTTAAATAACACAGAGAAGCCTAGAGTAGTGATATCGCTTTCCTTGGTGCTTCTTTGAGATCCGTGTTTTTATGCCGGTAGTTTGACTCTCTGTACAAAGCCTTTTGGTCCCTGTTCATATTCAAAGTAAAAGCAATTTTTAGCTATATCATTTACGCACATTAATTTTTCCTATAATAGCTGTCATTGTAAGGAGATTTAAACAACAAAGCTGGAAAATATCTGCCAGAATAACTACATCACAGCAAGATTAAATCACTTCCTCAAAACTCATTGCAAGAAAACAATTGGGGCTTCAAGTTTGATTTTTTTTTTTTAATTAAAAAAAGACAGGTTTTGCAATTTACGAAATTATTTCTTTTTTAAAATTACCATTTCCCACTGAGGTGATTCACAGATTTTTTGTTGTTCATGAAGGGATGTTAGGTAGCACAGGCAAAACAGATACATAGTCACATTACTCATACTTAGAAAGTTAATTAATCTCTTCTCTGAATATGTTGAATTAGGGCTTTGGCAGTTAGTTTCTATAATAAAATGTGCTGGAAAACATAAAAATTGCACAATATAGCAACAAAAAATAAATATTGGTCATGTTATTGTAATTCAACCTTCTTTTTCATATGTGTCATAATATTATTACATCACTACATATCTGGACTAAGGTCTTTGCTTCATGCAGTATGTTGAAATTATACCAAATATCAAGGATTGGAAAACAATCTGATGGTCACTGGATGAGTTGCCACTTAAACTTTTATTCATTCTCAGCATTCAGTATGTGGCCTCATGCCACTCATCAGTTAAATGCATCACTGAATAAAATGGTATGAACTTGCCCCATAAATTTTTACGACTGTTGTCTATGTCTTTTCCTGACTCTGCATGGGCAGAGAAATTGGTTACTGCAGAAAAACCTAAGGTGAAACAGCTGTGCTATCTGCTCACATTCCTGCATGTTTCCTGGTAAATGAAGGTACAGAGTGTACATAGCTTCTTCCTTTAGCTACCTTGCATGACCTCACCTACACTCCCAAGCAAGCCTACCTTTGAGCTGTCACGTTAGCCCATGATATGCAATTGCCTCTGTACATTCCAGGTACAGCGAGGAGGTACAACTGAGGTACAACTGAGGTACAGCAAGGAGGAACTGAAGAGGAAATCCTCTTTCATACCTGAACAGAGCAAAGCAGGTTTGGTCTAGTCAAAATGTACAAACTTTAGGGATGGATCATGTTCAGTGCTAATGAACTTTTAAGAGAATTTTAATCACCAGCCTTCAAAATACTTCTGGTCTGTAACTTGTCCAGATGTGACTGAAGGTATGTAACTTGTCCAGATGTGACTGGCCTCCCACAAACATAGCAAAAAGTCACAGCCGTGATTTGAACATAATAATTCTTCTTGGCTAGATTAGTGCATCTGTGCCAGTCAAAGCACAAATCCCTCTCTGAAAGCGGCCAACTGCAGGTGATGAGGGAAGGTATAATAACAGGACACAAGGTATCTCTCAGCTACATTCTCCCTAGGATTTTGACTCAGGGACTTCCAAAGTCAGAGGTGGTATCAGCATTTAAAAGGCCTTCAAAGAGTTTTTTTTTTCTTTTTATTTCTTTAATAATTAATAGACCTTTTCAAAGTATACAGATGCAAGAGCATCTCAGCTAGAGAATTTGTAAACAGAGACATAATTTTGTTTCCTTTTGCTGAAACACACCCCCCTCTTTTGTTTTCCTCAGTATCACAGAATGATTTATAAACTGCAAATTATTAGAAAGCAAAACTTCCATAAACATCTAGCATGGAAAAATGTTAGGGTGAACTGACAGGAGTTTGAGCTGGCCTTTTAAAAGAGCTACATTATAGCATGAAATGGTGAAAATTCTTAACTCTACCTAGCGACTGTAATTGTGGGTTCATGAGTACACAAGGTGCAATGGACCCAGACTAGAACACATAGCCAACTTATGGCTGGGATATTTGAAGTTAGACCAGTGCTCATTCACACCCTGGAAAGGTTGCTCTGTCTCCACTGTTGCATTCTCACTTTTCTGTCACAATGAAAGACACAAAGTTTGGCTGTGCTTGTATTCCTTCTACAGTACACTCATCTGTATTATACACACACACACACACATGCATTCTTTCAATCTTTCTGTTGTTTCTGCTTTTCTCTCCTTTTGTTACTCCTACTCTTTTCCTATAACAAATCACAATGAAACTTTTTTCTGCAGTGTCCTCACTACCTTATTTCCTTTCTCCATACACAAATGACAGAACTAACATATTATTCTTCTAACAAGAAACAAAGCCAGCACTCCTAGACACTGCCATCAAAGTTATGACACTACCATCACACTTATAAAAGTTAGGAGATCAAAAGTGTCTAGTGACATTTTAAAAATAGCAACCTGGAGAATACGAAGTCTGGAGAGTAAAATGCCATTTGAGGATTTGGGGGTTTATTTGCATTCAGCCACATGCCTTTCTTCATGCATTTTCACAGCCTCGGGATACTCAGAATAATTTTCTAAAAGCGTAGAGGTTTACCTCAAACAAGAGGATGCAACTGGATGCAAAGAATAATGTGAGTGCTGTGTGGAAGGTCTTCACTGTGCCAGTTTGGCAACTTCCTGGCTTAAATGTGAATTACATGGATTAATCCTGGAGCTCTAAATGTATCGATTGCCTGGGCAAGCCTGAATCTAATATGGAGCGAAGTGTGTTTTAACCAACAGAGAGAGAAAAGAGCATTCTTCCTGGCAGTGGCAATGGGTAATTCAACAATTTGGAATCTGAGTGCACGTATCCACAGTGATACTGCAAACATATCATATATTTAGATATTAATTGTGTGCAGGGAAAAAATCATTATCAAGGGGATGTGTGCAGTGAGGTTTAGGAAGTACGTCAGTCAGATATGAGGGTTCCCACGACTGTCTGGGATGAACTAAAAAGACAACAGAAGTCAAGTTCAGAGAATACTATTCGGGCTGTACATGCTTCATAACTGGCTTCCCCCCCTAGTTTTCAGTGCATATTCTATAGGTATGAAAATGTTGATGAACTAGATTTGAAATAAATAACATAATTAAGCCTACTGCTGGCCATTAACTTATTTCACAATTTTTAACATACATTCTCCATTGCATAGTCACACAGGTGATTTGGAAGCTGCTGTTCATAAGGACGTGTTTGTCATCTTTTAACCTTTAGACTTCTTCCCCTTTTTCCTACTCCCTGTTTGTTTTTTTTAGTACATATTGTCATTGCCTTGAACTTCCTGATCATATGGATATTTGAGGCTATCACCTAACACCTACTTTATCGAACACCAAACCTATGTTTTTTGCTGTACAGCTCACCTGACTACACTTGACAATTACTTCACTACTCCACTACAAAGGTAGAAGGGTGTCATCTGCAGAAGAGATGCACAAAGGATTAGAAAGTAATTTTCATGTTTTCTGTAGGATGAAAATTAAAACGCAACACATCTAACTTTTCTGATGAGCCTTTTCTCAGCTCTCCATGCAAGTGTATGTTCAAGGAAGTGTTCCTTGGTTTGTAACCAATGCTGTTATATATGTGTATGTAGTGACCAGGATGTCTTGCACTTAAACTCTCTGCCATACTTATTCAAACTTCCCCAGATGCAAATATAAAACTGTTATGTGCAGACAGATCCTAGATCAGGATGTCTCTAGGCTCTGTCTCCAACATATGTATCTGTATGTGTTCCTATTCCACTGCCTTTGACATAGGTCAGGGTAGAAGTATATGCCCCAAATTCTTTGCACCAAATTACTTGCACCATAAAGAAAAATTACCAGGTGCATTTCAGTCATAACTTTACTCTTCCACTGAGCACATCAGGACTGCAAATGCTCCCTTTTCAAATACACGGAAATCAGTGATTTGCTTTTCCTGGCATGCTTTCATACTTTTGTTTATTTAATTATTGGACCAGAAATGGACACAAAATCGCATAGAGTAAACCTCAACTCCTCCTTTCCCAGCACAGTTCTGCCTGGAGAATCAACCTGCTAGAAATATTATATCTCCTGGGAGATTTTTTTCCCCATAAAGCCCAGAGGAAAAAGGAACAACAAAAAATATCTAATGTCTTTTAGTCTTGCAAGAAGCTGTGTTTGTGTGGCCACGTTTATAGGCTTCAGTACCAAGGACCTAGTGTCAGTGCTTTAGTACCTTATAATTAAAAATGTTTTCCACTTTCTGATCTTTGAGTATCTCTTGCATAATTTCTCATTCTGTTTTCTGGAGATGTGAAAATATTTCTACCTTCCTCTTGCAACACTCCATCATGTTAAAGTGTCTCTCCTGGATCTTTGCTTGTCTGTATTAATCACCCCAGGTCGTTCAATCTTTTCTTATAATTAATCTTTCTGCAGCCTGTAACTGCTTTTTTCTACACTGAAGTTCATTCAGTCATTTATTGATGTGATATACACAAAACTTAACTAGGAACTGCTAAATGCTGAGGAACTCTGCATGTAAATGAGGCTCCAATCTCCAAATCTTCCCCCCAAATTGGAGCATTTATGCAAATGAAGAAAATTAATGTACATACAAATATATATATGGCTGATGGATATTCTATATCAGGGTACATACAAACAGTTTTTTCTCTCTACTATATATATATATATAAAAGGAAGAAATGGATCATTTGCTCTTACTCTTCTCACCTTTCTCTTTCTTCCTCTAAAAAAGGGTCATTGTGTTCATTGTTTTTCACTGGTGCTGTCTCAAGCCTTTCCCTTCTACTTGCCTACCTATTTTCAAGAAAAACATAGGAACCTGCTATAATGAACACCGTCAAATGTAGTCAAATCTGTCAGAACAGTTGAAGAAAGCAAGTACAAAGCTGTAGGGATAAGATTTTCCCTCACTCCTTCTCACAGTGTATGTGTATATATTCCCCAAGTGATGTAAATGAAATAAACATCTGAATCCCTCTTCCTCCCAGACTTGCTTAATTTCAGTTTATCTCCATGATGACATGCCTGACATTAACTCTCTTTCTTTCAGAATTAAGATCACTTTATGTAAGTCTCCTCTGATTTTCCTCTCAAAATAAAGATGAATATTTTTTTCCCTTTAATCATTTGATAGCTAAGATCACCCTGTTATTCATCTATTCATTTTGCTAAAATGAGAATTAAATCTTCCTTTGTTTCAAATATACGGGATAACCATTTCTGTTGTTTGCCTTTACAAGGCAGCTAGTTATGCTAGTTTGACAGATCTAATCTCATTGCTGGTGAAGATGTGGAAAGACCAGGTTTAGCACATTGTTCATTTATCTTAAATCTCTCCCACTCTTTATCTTAAGTATTAGCTTTTTTTCCCCAGAATTTCTTATTTTGTTTCGCTATTAGCTATTAAGTTAATGCAACTACAAAGAACCAGAATTTGTTAAAATGTTTAAAATAGGCTAAGGAAGCTTAAAATGTACACACCCTAAAAAAGCTTGATTCATGATTCCAGTCGATTTTCTCCTAGCTAAAAATTGGCCTTGACTCATTTAAAAAAAACTATTGATCTATTCAGCTGCTCTTAAAGGAAAGTGTAGGTGCAGTCCAGAATAGCTTCCTCTACATTTTTAGAAGTATCTTTTCTGCCGGATTAAAAGCAAAATCAGTGACTTTTCAGTCTAAATTTTGTCAGCTGTTAAGTTAGTGGCATGAAACCATAACTACCCATAATAAAACATCTCCAGAGTTGTGCCAGAAATATGAAAAACCTTTTGGGGAAACCTGTGTGTTACCAGAACTACTACCACCATGCCAGCACTCCCAAGCCAGCCTGCTGTCAGCAACATCAGATGTAGGAGTTAGTATCCTCTCAGAGCACTCTTAGCAAAACAGAATTGTAGCTAAACTACCCACCCCTAGTGTATGGCAGCCTTCTGGTCTGTAGGACTTCCCATCCCTGGCTGGTAAAAGCTCTCTATTAAGAAAGAACCTACCTTATCTGCAGTTTTGAAGTTTCACATCTGAGGGTTTTTTTTGGTTCTCATTTGGCCAACACTTTCATAGTTTGTTGGCATCTCAGTTATCATTTGTAGCATGTGGCTTCGGTGGGTTGGTGGAACTGCCCTCCACAGAGAAGAAGTTTTGTTATGAGACATATGGGCGGTGGCTACTTTTGCTTTTTAGCACTGTCAGAGCAAGAGCAAAATGTTTCATAGAATCATAGAATAGCTTGTGTTGAAAGGGACCTTAAAGATCATCTATTTCCAGTCCCCCTGCCATGGGCAGAGACACCTTCCACTAGACCAGTTTGCTCAAAGCCGCATCCATTCTGGGCTTGAACACTTCCAGGGATGGGATATCCACAGCTTCTCTGTGCAACTTGTTCCACAGCCTCACCACTCTCACAGTAAAAAATTTTTTTGTAATACCTAATCTCAACCTGCTCTCTTTCACTTTAAAGTCATTCCCCCTTGTCCTACCACTACCCATCCATGTATAAAGTCTGTCTCCCTGCTCTCCTGTAGCCCCCTTTAGGTAATGGAGGGCTGCTATAAGCAGCTATAAGGAGCCTTGTCTTCTGCTGGCTGAACAACATTTCATTTCATTTCAGTTTCATAAATCCATTGTGGTTTTACCCGCTTATGCGCTCTTCTCTTTTAAAAACCATTGTACCTACTTTTGTTTACATAGTCATAAAATGGTTGTTTGTGTGATGGACAAAACATTATTTGTTTCATTTCTTCTCTTCCATAGTAGCAGCAGTCACAAGGACGATGCTGGATTCCTGCTGCAGGAGATCTAGCTGCTTCTGTCTGAACCCCACAGCTTGATCTCTGCTTACTTGAGTCTATAGACTCGGTAGCAACACCACTCATATCTCTCCCTTAGGCAAACTTCCCAACTTTCTAAGACCATGAAAGAAATAATTGAATTCAGTAGTGAAAATCTGATTATTACTCAAGTGTGTTTTGTACCTGCCTGATACATTTTGACAGAGATGTAGGATTCCTGTAGCAGTCTTCCTCTCTATTATTTCTCACAGAAAGGAACATCCTGCTGATGTTTCATTAATATAGAATTTATAGACAGGTTATTTGGCAATGACAGTATTACACTTCTTAGAAGCGACAGCTGACACAAGGTGTACTTACCTCATGTAGCCCAGCTATGAGAAATGGTATGAAAAACACCTTTGGACTTGGATGATGGGTTAGCAGTACTTTTAAGTGATATTCGATATCTTTTAGGGCAGGAGGGTAATAAAACATAAGCATAGCCCACTTGGCTGCTAAGCTCAAGTTAAATGAGGTGTAAGGAAGATTTAGGGCTTTGTTTTTCTCCTGCTGGATAATCAGCATGATGGTCTTGGTCAGTTCAAAAAGGTAATTTCTGAATTGACCAGGGTTCTAACAGCTTTATTGTGTCAGGAGGTACGTCAGGTTGCTGGGCATGCTGACTTCTAGAAAAGTACTGATGATTAACCTGTAATGACCTTTTACATTTATGATCGTAAGTAGAGTTGGTGCAAATAATGCAAATGGCAGAGTCAAAACAAAACTGTGACTTTCTGCAGACATTCAAAAACAGTTGGTTGGTCACAAAATGCAAAGTTAGTTGTTGTGGATTTTTTGCTGATATGCAAGTTTTGTTCACAGTGGGCAATGAGGAAGCTGGTGTGCTTGTTTTTATGTGGTTTATTAGGCAAAAAAGCACGTGCCTCTACTTTTCAAAAGGGATCTTTGCTTCTTCTTATTAAAAACGGAGAAGACTTTACGATGTGTGCAGATATCAGGACCGTGCCTGGGAGCAGGCTGCGGGGCAGGGCTGCAGTGAGCAGCCAGGACTCTGCCAGCCATCCCGGCTGAGACACACAAGGACCGCGTGGGGCCGTTTCATGGATTCCCTTTGGCACATTCCTCTGCCTTCCCGTTCTTGGCCTCCTGCCTCCATCCTGCCCCGAAGGAACGGGACAACTCCAAAGGTTAGGTGCAGCCGGCGCTAACCCGCTCCTGTCCCGTGGACAAACTTTCGCAAACGCCACGTCCCGGGATGCTCCTGGCATGCTCCCGCCGTGCTCCCGGGCCCCGCGAGACGAGCTCCCCAGGGACACCCGGGACCACGCGACCCGCCGCGCCGCCGCGGAACTACAACTCCCAATGCGCTTTGCGCTCAGGGCCCGCGGCCCTCTAAGGGCGGGGCGCGCCGGGCTTGCTGGGGCTCGTAGTGCGGCCGGGCGGGTTCTCGGCCCCGCCTCCGCACTTTCGCGATTGGCCGTGACCTGGCTCCGCCCCCCGGGGGCCGCGGTGGTCTGGCCCCGCACGGCGGTGCCCGCAATCACAGCGGCCGCGGCGGCGACGTCTGCTCGGCTCGGCTCGGCTCGGCTCGGCACGGCGCGGTGCGGTGAGGACACGGCGGGGCTGCGCTGTCCGGGCGCTCTGGCACAGCCGCGCGGGGAGGGGATGTACGCCTGGGCGAGGGGAGCCCTGAGCGAGGGCCGGGCCGCTTCGTTCCAGGGCGGCAGGGGCAGCGGTAGGGACGAGCGGCTCCAGAGGAGCGGCCGAGGGCGCTGGTTTCCCTCTGCGGCTCCGAGCGCTGCCGAGCCCCCGCCGCTCCGCCCGGCGCTCCCTCACCTCGGCTGGCGGGGGCTTTTCGGGACCCCGCCATGGGTGGGCGCTGAGGTTGTGACGGGGCGGCGCTCGATGGTTCTGCCGAGCCCCCCCGCCCCGCCGCCCTTCGGGCGCTGGCACAGGGGTCAGGGTCGGTCCGGCCGCCCCTCCGGTACCTCGTGGGTGCGGCCGCAGCCTCCGGGCGGCTCGTCGGTGCTGCCCGTGGTCAGAGGGGTTTGGACACAGTTGTCCGCCCCTATCACGGGCCCGCCTAGCCCGGCAGCTGTATTTGATCCCTTCCTGCTGGAAGCGAGAGGAGTCAGAGCGTCTCCTTCCGAGGGTCATTGCCCAGCGCTGGCAGAGGAGGGAGGAGGGAGATCGGGGGGATGCAGTGACAGCAGCTCGGTTTTAGTCCTTGGTAACACATATTTAACAAGGGAAAAGGATGGAGTAACAATTTACGGGGTTGCTGCGAAGGGCTGGTGATGCCTGAGAAGTGCTGCGCTGTGGCTGGTTATTTACAGCTGGTGGACAGCCTTGCCTTGCTCGGAGGTAGTACATCACTACTTCCAGGTTGTGATGGGCACGGCACCGTGTTGGCTGTCTGAATTTGGGGGTTAAAATAAATATTGTAGCAAAGACCAGAAACGCTAAGATAAACCATAGTAAAAGACGTGTGGAGTGCAGGAAGCTCGTGTAATCTCCACCAGGAATTTCTGTGTAATCACTTCTCCAGAATTTCATTCTGTCCACGCTCCAAACATTTCCATGTTTGCTGAGCAGAAATGCTTACCCTTGTCTGACTCCATCTCCCAAATCATGCAGTGTAACGAAGCTATTCATGCAGTGCTTCCGTACCTGTTTTTTCGTACTATCACAATGTGACGGCAGAGGCTTTGTAAATTTGTAGACAGATATGAAAGTAAATAGCAGAAGCAGTTTTACTGAAGTCTTCAGATCTGCCAGATTTGAATCTGGGGGGTTTGAAGTGCATAGAGAAAAAAAATCCCCTAATCCAGGTGTATTAGATTATCACCTTCTATAAATGATTCTGGTTTTTTTTTATCCCCAGGTAAATTGTGCTGTCTCTCGGCTGCTGAGAAAGGTAAATCTGCAAACAGTAGAATAAACTTCACTTATAATTATTTTTAAATGCATTTATTTTACATTAAAAACCATTCTGAGTTGACGTAACTACGAATTCTTGGTTTTTTACAGTAAAAGTGACTTATATATCTTCAAACTATAAAAATTATTTTACTACAAGTTCTGATCATATTAAGCCTATTCGTAAAGTGGTTACTAGTAGACTTTGTAAAGAAATGTTTTGCAACACAGAAACCATGATCTCCGTCAAAATGTACCTTGTCAGAATTTACACCAATAAAGATTTTTTTCTTTCTGCCATACAAGTGCAGAAAGAAAATCAGACTAATGTTGCAGAAGCCTAATCATGGGTTTAGGTGCTTCTGTTTATGTAGCAGCCGGGACAGCATGTAAGCAGAACATTGCTGACAGAGCTGTGGACACCAGTTTCTTCTGAGGAGGACTATTGTGAGCCACATATTTTGTGGAAATCAGCATCTAAGTATTACAGTGAGAGGCAATATGCAAGCACTGTGTGGAAAAAGGAGTTGTGGCTTGATTCTGGAACCTGGAAGGCTGGTGGTTATAAGAAGTGAGCTAAAAAAGAGAGATTTCCTGGAAAAGCTGGAAGGATGATCTGATTAGCTTAAGGCTGTTATTTTTCAGCAAGATTACTGTAAGTTTACTTATTTCACATGAAAGGAAAATAGAGCTATGGTTTCTGTTTATATAGCTCTTGAAGGTAGTGCTTGAGCTATCTGGAGTTTAAGCTACCGAAGTGTCAACATAATTTTAAACACTAGTGGAAAATACTTTTATCAACTCAAACTCAATACCCAGGTGGTATCCTGTTGTTTCTAAGAGTTTTGATCTTAGAGGACTGTTTCCCAAAGGAAGGTTGGGAACTCAGTGAACAGGCAGTTGGCCAGAAGAACTGTTCTAGCAGCAGCCAGCCATTTCCAGATGCATTTTTTTTTTTTTGAACATCCCTCTCTTATCAAGGCAGAGCTGTATGCCAGCTGTCTAGTGGGAAGTGGTCAAAGTACCACTGTCAGGAAAAACGGGTTTTAGGAGTGAATTGTTCTGGCAAGAGCCGCCCAGTTCTGGACATGCTTCTTCCACAGATTGTACAAACTGCACAGCAGCCTACCTGTGTGCGTATATGCTGTGGTTCTGCATGTTTAGGTCTGGTGCTGAACCCACTGCGTCTGAGATGTGCCTTTTTCCTGACATGGTCTCAGAGCAAAGTTAATTAACTCTTCTGCCAGAAATACTAGGCAGAGCTGATCAAATCTTCTCATATTTTGTGGGTCATCCAAAGCTCTAAGATATCTTTTAGTGAATTTTCAATTTTTCCACAGAGTCTCCCTCTGTGCATGCATTTAGGATTGCATGTGACAGATCTGCAGAGAAAGGCTTTTTATGTACCTATGGTAAGCTGGTCAGCTGAGCTGCTTTCTCTTAGTGTGACTTGAAGACAAAGCATGTGATGGGGAACTTTCTCTTCTCAACTGTAGGTCAAGAACACTTCAACATAAACCAGAACACAGTCTTTTAGGTTGCGCACTTGCACTCAGAGGCTTTCTTTAAAATAAGTAAAAATATGGGGGGTTGGTTTGTTTGTTGTTTGATAGGGTATTTTTGTTTGGGTTGGGTTGGGTTGTGGTTTTTTAAACAGTAGTTGGAAACAAGCAGTGAAGACCTCTTCTCACTACACATGTGTTTAATGGTTAAACCTATTTTAAGTGCTGCTTGGAGAACCTCGGGGAACTGAGCATTTATTAATCATGGTTTATTAGTGCATTGTGGTATGTCAGGTTCCCCCCCACCTTTTTTTCTGGTGTTAATTTGATTTAATTACCATATAGGAAAAGAGAGATAAGTGAGATTGTATGTCATTAATTAGCGCCAAAGAGGAAGTTCTTTTCTATTCTAAATAATCTATGACAAAATATACATGATTTGCTAATATAGTGCAAATGTGTCTGAGTGTTTGGTTTTTATTTTCTCCCTGGTAGTTCTGCATCATTCACAACTTTTCTCTCAGCAGAGGTAAGAAACGTGAGGGTCTATATCCACATACCACATGGGAGACTGTTGAATCATGGAGGGACTGCCTAATGGGCTCCATAGTTTAAGCCTGTTTCTGATCTGGCCCTGGGGTTCTCTGTTGTGGGCCCATTTGCAGGCAGAATATGGGGGTGGTATGTGGTGCACCTGTGCCTGCACAGCACGGGCCCTTGCAGAGGTACTGGCTGGGGTCCTGAGACCTATAGGCCCCTGTTAGTGTAGTCAGGAGTGTGAACTCATCAGGAAATACAGTCCCATCAAACTGTCTCCAGTTCAGGAGCTGGCATTCTGTAGTGTGTTTTTTTTTGAAGCCGCTCCAGTCTCTGTTGTGGGGTGTATCAGTAACTGGCAGTGCAGTGACTGTCTCCATGTGACAGATGCTGCTGTGCTGGGACCTGCCTTGAAATCAGCCACCATGTTATATGGCCCAGTGAATAGCTGGCAGCAGCACACCTTCTGTTGATATGTCCTGGATTCCAGTGAATAATTCCTCAAAGAGCTAAGCGCCATGTGGAAGGATCTCCAGCAATCATTTGAACTATTTATTTTCTCTCTCTTTTTTTTTTTTTTGTTCCATGTAAATATAATTAACGTTATGATTGGAGAAAGGAAAAGTTTAATAAACATGGAAAAAGTTTCCTCTTATGAGACAGATACTGAGCTCTGAGGGATCTGGTTGCATGAAATTCAGCTCTATATTTTACTAAGTCAAACTCAGTTAAGATTCTTAAGCAGATTGTCTAAAAAATACTGATTTTCTTTTCTTGCCTAATGAAATTGAGCATTGGAAGTTAGTGGGCTCATTGGCCCATGATGTGTTGTGGCATTTACAAAAGTTTTATACGACTTGGTCAGACTTTTAGCTGGGCTGTAGGCAACAGAATAGGTATGTTTCACAGATAAGTTTAGTTCTGTTTTTTCTGTTCTGGAGTTTTTCTGTGAGGTAACAGCCCTTCCTGAAGGAGCTGATTTGCTAACATGATTCCCTTACTTTGCTCTAGCTCCATTACAAAAGAATTAAAAAAAAGCCTCAACTTCCAAATATATAAAATATTTTTCATACAAGCCTGCAAGACTGAATCTTAGTGACCAGTGGATCCAGTCTTGGAAAAAGACCCATGCTACATGTTAGGTTAGCAGTCTTCACTGTACATGGCTGCTTTGGAGGTGAGGTGGCTGCTTCTCTCTTTCAACCTCATTTGACTGGCTGCAGACAGATGGTTTTGACTGGGGCTGACTTAGGTACTGTTTAGTTGGTTTAGTGGTAGTTTTGACATTTTGCCTTGTGACCATATTGTATGGCTTGGGGGTTTCCAACTTTTATTCCAGAGAAAACATTGCTAAAGTAGGCTACTCTACCTCTTATTACAGCACCTATTCGATAAAGAGCAACCATTATTAATTTACAGGATCTCTTTTTTGTAAGTAGGCCAGTGTAAAATCCCAGGTGTCAGTGCATGAGGAAATATGTAATCTTTTTGCATGTGCCAAGAGCATGCAGTTCTTCAGGGCAGTTTGTTTTATGAGTTACCCATTGAATGCAGCAGACCTGATACTGTGACCATTATATATAAACTGCCAGTCTTCTCCTACCTCCCCCAACCCAAAGAGTAAACCTTTAAATGTGTGATTAGATATAGTCAGATTGTTTGCTTTTAGTGCAAATGCTTTTTCAGGCAATCAAGGTGCTTGGAAAGTCACTAGTGAGGACCCTACTTCTAGTCCTCTCAAGAAAGTAGAAAGAGCTATTTCTGCAAGGGCTCAAACCTCCCCTCTGGCTCTGCTTTTCTGAGTTTGTCATTCACAGGCTCAGACCCAATTCTCTCGCCTTGTGCAAACACTTAACCATTGTGCAAAAGAGGCGAAAAAGCTACTCTTTCATGTGGTACTGGTTCACATTTCTCTCCACTAGCATTACAGGTTGCACAAATAGCATGAGGCTCTCACAGCCTGCACTTCCCCCCAGCCCTAGCACTTAGGGCTGTATCTTGTGCAGAACAGTGGCGTGGCCCTTTCCACCCTCTCTGGCTTTGTGGGCACAGAGAGCTTTTGTGACACTGACCTTCCAACTCCCCAGCAGTTCTCCATGTCTATACATCCTTGTGCCTACATCACCCGGGATTTGACTCCGTAATAGTGGGCTAATTGCCAGTGAGTGGAAACCAGGGAACATGATAAGCAGAGACCAAGAGAATAGTGTTAATCTGAAGAAGATTTATCTGTGAAATACTTGATAGTGAGGCTTGCTCTGTATTTGGGCCTTATTCATTACCAGCTATTATAGAACAAAACAACCAGAGGGAGCTGAACGACTTGGTTGTCCTGGTCAGAATTGCTTTCAGTCACATTTGAAAGCTGACAGAAAACTATTGTAACTAGTAGCAGCTTGGGGCTAAAGGAAGATTTGACCAGAAATTGTGCTGTGGGTTAAATGGTCTGTAAAACAAACAAACAAAACACCACAAGGAAGAAAACCTCCTAGTCATGATACCACTGATACTTGCTTTGCATTTGCTTATTGACTGATGTCCTCTCATCTACTTCTCTTCAAATTCTTCATTAGGAACCTAACTTTTCTCCCATTTGTGGAATAAATAAAGAAGAGAGATGATACTGAAAGCAGTTATGCTGCTGGGCTGTGCTCTGAGTATCAGCATGTTCCCTATGGAAGAACCTGAAGATGGAGGGAAGCACTGGGTGGTGATTGTTGCCGGTTCGAATGGCTGGTACAACTATCGGCACCAGGTAAGCACTGCTGGTTCCACATGCTCATGCTGTCTGTGCTCCAGAAAATGCCTGTTCCTGGAGTTGCAGGAAGATGATAGCTGCCTATCATCTAGACTAGTTCAGACCTTCTGTCATTAGGGCAAGTGCCTCTACTTCTAGACTCCCAGGTGTGTGTGAAGTTTTCAAAACAAACGGACGCAAGATTTGCTCAGAGCCTGCTCTTAGTTCGTTGTTAGCACCCCAAGAATTTCCTTCCACTGCTGCTTTTACAAGGTGAATTTTTTCTTTTTGCTTACAACTTTGTCCGGTCTTTTATCTCCTGGGAAAGCTGTCATTAGCAGGAGGAGCACACTTCTGCATCCTGGGAAACCTGTGTCTTTTAGGATAAATATTCCATTGGTAGGCTAGAAGATTTAACTTCAACTTGCAGGTATACAAATGATGTCTAGAGTTAAACCTCATTTTGAGACACATGCTTTTTTTTCCTTTTTTTTTTCTTTGAATTTGTTTTCCTCTTTTCATTATATTACGAAGAGCTCTCTTTCTTCTCTGCAGTTAAAAAAATCTCTGAAGGCTGCAAATGCACCGGATGTTTTGAGAGGTGGAGGACGTGTAGAAGAGGGTTCTTTTTAACCTAAATCAGTTTGCTGACTGTTCAACATCATTGCCTCAGCTGTGTTGTCACAACAAGGATATGGTGCTCCAGGGTGCAGGGATCAAAGTGAGTGGCAGAAAGAGGAGAAAAAAGGGAAAAGGAACTCCTGAGTTTGGCACTTCTGTGAAAGCCATTGTGGTCTGAGTGGAGGTGTCAGTATGGACAGGATTAAATCCAAGTGACTTAACTCTGATTAAGTTCAAGACTTAACAGCAGTTGGGAGACGTGGGTAGCATTTTCTCCTTGGGGAATTCTTGGACAATCCCTTAAACAGATTAACCTATGCTTAAATGCAGTCTTTGCTTGAAACTTAAAATTACCTCTTACTTGCCTGGAGAGCAGGGTCAATTTAATTCTGATTTATATATATTTTTATATTTGTAAATGTTAGAAAAATAGTTTGCTAGACTGTTGTTGGTTAAGGTGAACTCAAAGGGAGATTTTAACACTAGTGTAGAAAACCAGCATTTTAAAAACTGAACTGTATTTAATGTACTGGCTACATCTGACTTGCTGAACACAGAAACTTTTCAAATATTTATTAAATTCAATGTAACTGCCTGTAAAATCTGAAGAGGCTTCATTCTTTCTATTTGTGTTGATTGAGGAGGAAATGAACCTTCTATGTGTTGGGCACCCTGGGTTTTGTATATGTTTCTTCTCCCCCTCAGCTCATAATCAGTTTGTAACTTTCAGTGTAGTGATGAGCGTAAAACTGAATGAACCAGGCTGACAGTCTTGCTGAATCTGAAGAACTTGTTACTGGCAAGTGCTCGCTCAACACTTTGACAAGTAGGTTTTAGGGATTTTTCCAGCTCCTTACACTGTAGCTATCACCTGATAATCACAGTTGGAATATTACAGCCTTAATATAAACTATTCATAATTCAAATTAAATCTTAAAGAAGAGAGTTTTAAAATTGAAACTGGAAAACAATTATGAAAATACTAGTGCTGTACTTGACCCCTGCTTGTCTTGGGGTGTCTAAATTTAATTACTGAGTTGTGCTCTGGTTGTTGCTTTTGTTGTATAACCAGTCTAGCTGGCTCCATTCCACTCCAGGAGGAGTTAATACCCCAACATTAATTCTTTACACAAAACTACATTTTTGAAGTTGTAGCTCATGAGAATTCCTTTTCTCAGTTGCCCAGGCACAGAGTTTTTAATCTCTCTGTCAGTGAGCCTTCAATGGCAAGTATATCTGCCAGTTATGAAGAACACAAGATCCATGCTTACATATTTCCATCCAACAGTAAGTCTTTTGAACATGCCAGTTTCGCAGAAGCATGTTAACTTTTGAGTGCAGTCATGCTTTGCACACAGTTACTAAGTAATTCCTTTTCAAGGCTAGAAAAATGAGAGCAGGATTTCTTTAAATACCTTAGTTTTGAAGATAATGTCAACTAACAATGCAAAATATCTGCCATATCAGATTGTTCTGAATTTAAATATTAGAAATCTCTTTATTTTAAACTACCACTTGCTTTGGGTACAGTATTAACATTTGGAAAAACGAAAATTGGAACACATTCAATAATCCTATCAGAGTTGTGCAGTCAGCATCATAAAATAAGAATCTGTGTGAAGGATCCTTCAGAATATGGCTGAGCTCCTATTTGCTTGTCCTGGGCAAGATACTGTCCCTCTAACTTGTCATGAAAAGAATCAGTTCCCACAAGATGCAGCACATTAGCAATCTGTGCTATTCTGCCTAGGGACATTTAGTGGCCAATCTTGAGGGCCTGGTGGGAGTGAGCACCCATAGTGGGAGAGTGACATATGGTGAGACAAAGGCAGCAGTTAATCCTGGGAAATCCACTTGTGTGTGCCATGAAGTGTCATCCAGACAAGGGTGCCTTGGGTATCAAAAAATTGGACAAATTTGTTCCCAGCAAAACAAGCAGAACAATAGACTTTTAGCAGAGTTATACATTGGAGGAGAGATACCACAGAAAGGAGAAGTTATAACAGATTTTTGGAAGCATGCAGAATGATCACTGTGTCTTTGCGTGTTAATGTTCTTTACCTTCCAATGGTGGGCAAAAGCACCGTAAGTAATTAAATTATTTGCTCAAGTCACTTGCAGTGGAACCAGGAATAGGACTTGGTCTTTCACTTCTATACTTCATCCATCATGAAAGTAATTCCACACACAGAGATACATGTTATTGTTTGGTATAATAATACCTGTACTGTCAGGTACAGCAAAGCAGTGCTTCAGGATTGCAGGTTTGAGTAATTCTTTGCTTTCCAAGGGAGAAACTGTAGAAGAAAATATGTTGTAGTCTATTTGCTTTCCTCCTACCATCACCTTTCTTCCTTAGAACTTGACCTAGCCTGTGTACAAGTGGATTTATAGATGCGAATGTTCCTGTAAGTAGTTACTCAATCTGACTTCTTTTATTTACCAGACTTGTTGCTATTCCAAACATTCAGCTAAGCACTCATAATGTCCTTTTGTAATATGAGACCTCAGCAGACATATCTCTGGGTTTCAGTTGCTCCATTCAGCTGTTCAGGGTGCAGTTAGTACATGATGTTGCATGTTTGTATTACATTTATATTTTGTGAACTCCGGTTGTTTTGCATGCTGCCTGCACACAACACGGTCAAAACATACTCTGTTGCCTGCTGCAGTAGTTACCTGGTGGTAGTATATGTTCTTTTGACTAAAAAACCAGAAAAGCAGAAGAAATACATGAAACCTTGAAAAATGTGTCTCATTTCATACATGAAAAATTTTGGGGAAAACAGTCAGTCATTGTATGCTGCACAGACTGCAGGAACAGTAAGTTTGTAAAGGCTTTGCAGACCCCGGAAACACTGAGTTTGCGCCTGTAACCTCAAGGAATCTAAAACTCCATCTAAGACTGGTTATTTAGCTGTCAGTGGTCAGGATCCATTATCAGTGGTGCAAACCAAGTATAGACAAGATAAGGATAAAACCACCGTTTGCACTTAAATATCAGTGAGATTCACACCTTGCAGACAGTTGTTTCTGGGACTGTTTCCTAGTCAGGATGATCTACACTTGTCTTACGCTTTTACCTCATCTAGTTCCTAAAATAAATTTGAAGTGGTTTGAATAGTATAGAGCCCAATGTGATAGGCTTACTGTCATTGCGAAGCTAGCATATATATTGTTTTATGCCTGTGGCTTCTCAGTTCTTTGGTGTTTTTATCCTTATCTTGGTGGTTTTGATTAGAGTTGCTTGGGCTGTGGAAGGAGTATCGATGTGCTCCTCTCTGCTCCTCAGCAGTTACTCTGACTTCTCTGTAGCAGCTTTTTGATTACCAGACTTCTGTTACCAGGCTGCTATTCAAGAGTACTCCCCTCCCATTCCTTGGGAAAGTGTCTGAGCTCTCTACTGCACACAGAGCTGGATAAAATACCTCTGGAAAGCTTAGTGGCGTACATGAACAAATACAGCACTAAATGCTTCTGATAGATTTAGAGAATGAGTCAACAAAGTAGTTTACATTAAGAGAAATAGTCTGCCTGTCCTGGGAGATGATCATACCAGCAAACTGAAATCTAAAGCTAGCTTCACATCAGAAAGAGACGGACCAGTACTTTCTGGCTACTCCAAAACACCTAGTCCATGGAAAAGCCTTATGTGAAACAGGGTCTTACGAAAGATGGAGGACATATTCAAGGAGAAAAATGCCAGGTGGAAAAAGTTTGGCAAAATTTAAAATAAAAGAAAAATTTGAATTTGCATACATGGGTTTGTTTTCAGTTCTTGTTTTTGGTTTTATATTTACTGAGCTTTGTGAGTCAAGGACTTTATTTATTCAGAGTTCTAGTCACTACCAGCCAGAGCAGTATGTTATTCCGGGACTTAAATTCTCCAGTTCTGCAAGTAACAGACACTAAGGATGTCTTGGCTGTTTGGCTTCAATTAACATTTCCTCACTATGCTTAGAAAATTGAAACTGAACTTATAGGAAACCTTTCCTAAGTTCTTGATAGCGCTATAGCTTTAGGCAGATTCACTGATGTATGTTTAAGCAAAGGAATGAGACGTGGTCGGCATCTCAGACATATTCTTCTACCATGCTTATATATTAGAGTTCATTCTTTTTTAGGCTGTGACGTTTCAGTGTACCTGTAGTGGGAATAGTGCCACTTTGCAGTGAAGCTTACAGTTCATTACATGTGCTTTTCAGCCATGAAACTTGCAGTCATAAAACAAGAAGTAACCAATTTCACAGAAGTCCAAGCTTTTCCCTTTAGGAACTATTTATGCATGCTTGTGTCATAAACAACTTGATTTTTCCAAAAAACCCACCCAAGCAGTCTACTTAAAAGCTGCATCATTCAAATGTGTAAATGGCACAATTTAAATGTGTATGGCAGAGGAAAACAGGGGTGGGTGTGGGGTGTTTTGGTTTTGTTTTTTTTGTGTGGTTTTGTTTGTTTTCTTTTAGAATTCCCCCAAATGTACATTTTGGGAAACAAAATGCCCATCCCAGGAAGATAGAGTAATTCACCCTCTGATCTCTGCTTTCAAAGTCTAGGAGTTAATTATTTAAGCAGATTTTCCATAGAAATTGGTGATGTAGCAACAGGTTTAGACTAACCAGGGGATGAAAGGTCTGAACCATACTGTTAACAGTGTCAATTTTGGAGCTTGCCTAAGGTCAGTTGTGCAGTAGGAGCTGGACAGCTACACCTTCCCCTACTCTGTGCAGGGCAAATCAAATCATGGTCACAAAAGCATGATTTGCATTTAGTGACAATTAATTCAGTAAATATGTATGGCGTTCATTTCACCTACTGAACCAACAAGAATACTACCAACAAGAGATCTGGAACAACTGAACAGCTGTCTCTTTTAGAGTGGTTTGCAGGGAGATACTGTAGGAATATCTCTGAGAGAAACGGGCTCAAATAGCTGCATTTGAGAGGCAGTTATACCTCAACAGGAAATACTCTAGATTCACATACGCCTCCCTACTCTGGCAGCAGACTTTTGTATTCTGGTTTTATAGACATTTATGGGTTTACAAAGGGAACGAGGAGGAGCATGTGACCAATATCAAAGATGACAAATCAGGTCAGCTAATTCTGTGCAATAAACTCTAAATGTTTACTCAGAACTGTCCTACTTTAGCTGATGGAGTTTTAGCAGCAAAACATGTTTTTGCTGCTCTAGCCTTTTTTGGTGATATCTTTATGCTACTAGCAGGTACAGTTCCCTTAGCAAAAGCCTTAAAAGGCTGGGACAACCCCCAAACAAGCATAAATTAAGGTTGAGGGGAACTGATTACATTGATTTATCTCCCTTCACAGTAGGGAATTCAACCCATTTATTTTTACCTCTAACATCTGCTTTACTGTTTACTAAGACAGGACATACTGAGCAAACAGTCAGTGAACCAGAAGGAAAGGGAGAAGAGACAAAAACTCCCTGACAATATGCATTTACAAAGCTTAACTAATTTTATGTACTCGGTATTAATTAAAAACACCTCCGATGTCCTTACTGTCCAACCACTGTCTGTGGGAGCACAGACACTTGTTGGTTGAATATGGTGATACCATATCACCATGGTATGCCTTAAGCATTTCTGTGTGTTGCCAGCCTATAACTGTTTCTGTCAGCATATAGAGATGTATTATATCTTGACTGTAAGAGGGGATCTGTGATCTACTCATCAGTCAGGGTAGAGAAGCCCTGATTAGTGTTTTCTTCTACTTCTGCTTGGTTTGCTTCTGAAAATCAAATACACGCTTAGTCAAACCTGCACTCTTCTGTTTCTTATTGTATGCGATACCTTTATAACTCTGGTTAACCTCTACCTTTTGACTTGTTGAGGCAGCATCTGGTATAACATACAGGGAAGTGGAAAACTAAACAATGGAGATTGACTGGGATAGGTAGAAGAGTAGGTAGGCTGACTGTGTAGTAGGAAGTGGAACTGCCCTAGTAAGAACAGTTTAACATTCAGCGTTAGTCACCTGAGGGATTTTCCCGTGGGAGTCTTCATTAGCATTGAATGTGCCTCACCCTTCCCAGAATCTTGTACAACTATCTTCTCTTTTCAGCTTCAGCTTCAACTGCACTTAGAAGACCAAGGATTATAAATTTACAGGATTTTATAGCGTCCTTTTGGCTAAACTAGTACTCCTAAGTCATCTGAACACACGTTAGTCCACTTAAACCACTTCAGTTTGGTTTCCACACTAGCAAATTAGATTAGTTCAACAGAAGTAAGCTTTAAAGCTTGCTTCTTGCCTGCATTTGTAATGTGCGTTTGTTAGAGGAGATCTCTTCCATTAAACCTGCCCAGCTTTTTGTAGCGTGTGTGGTGAGCTGTAGTTCTCATGTTTAGGAATGATTTTTAATGTCCCATTAGGTTATTCACAGACTGCAAGGTTAAAAGAAGAGAATCAACTGAGCTGGGGTTACTAAGAATTTAGCATTCTGATAGAGGTTTGTATTTACTGTAGTATCACTTTAATGCATATTGTTATTTCTGCATCACGGGAAGATGGTTCTGTAAATAAAATCTGCTTATTCATATCCTGTACAAATCAGGAAAAGAGCCTGAATAGAAATTCTGCAATTCTGTTTTCCACTGAAATCTGTTTTCTTGCCCTGAAGTTGTTGCTCTGTAGAGTAAGCAATACATAATTAAAAAGAAAATTTTGTGTAACCAAAATTCTCACCTAGTAAATTAAAATTAAAATTAAATAAATTCTTTGCAATGATGACATTGGTGAACCATACTTGCTTAAGCCAGCGACAGTCTTCAGTGCCTAGTCATGCAGGCTTGGTGCAGAACTAATTGAAATTGGTGGAAATCCAGCTCCTTTCTTCTGCTTGGCACATTTTAAATTTATCTGTCAGTGCACAAGGTTTTCATTTAGATTTTCTCACAGAACGCAGAACATGGCTGAGAACCTTTTGTTAAATTTTGTTATCTGTACCAAGTCTGAAGTAACTTCTGATTTCTGTTTAAGTGAGAAATCAAAATAGGCAATGAGATAGAGACTTTACTCATAGTCTCTATTATTAATGCAACTGTTCCTAATTAGAGAAAGATACTGAGTTTTGGTTTAACCTCTAGCAACCCTCAGTCTCTTATATTGGAATGTAGTTTCTTTTGGACAAAAGCCTGCTCTTAAGTCTGCAAAGCTGGTTTTTTTCTGGTCTCAAAGGTGTCCTGGTTTCAGCCAAGGTCAGAGTTAATTTCTTGCAGTAGCCATGAGGGGCTGGAGCCTGGAGCTGTGTGGGCATGGCCAAGACCCTAATTGTATTCAAGACCATCTCAGGTCATTGTTGGGGTGGGAAAGGGGCTCTCTTTCACTTCCAAGAGAAGAATATTCTTTTCTGGTCAGAAGAAAGTGTGGCATGGTGGGGAAGAGAAGGTCAGAGAAGATCGATATTTTTTGTGGCTTTCCCTGTAAATCACTTCTTTGTCTTACACCTTTTCTTATTAATATTGTTGCTGTTACTGTTTCATTTCCTTATCTCATTGCTGTTTCCAGTAAATTGTTCTTATCTTAACCCTTTGAGATAATCTTTACCTTTTTTACTACCAACTGGAGGGGGAGGGAAAGCAAGTGACAGTGTGGCTTTTTTAGTGGGACTATTAAGTTGGAGAATACCATTTCTAAACCACGACAAAGGTAACATTTCTGTTAAAGATAGTAATGAAAATCTGCTTAATTTCAGGCAGATGTGTGCCATGCATACCAGATTGTACACCGAAATGGAATTCCAGATGAGCAAATCATTGTCATGATGTATGATGACATTGCTGATAATGAGGAGTAAGTGATGAATGCACACGAGTCACAAACTATATGGTTACTACAAACATGCTATAGTCACCAGTGTGTTTTGAGTTTGTAGGAGTTTTGTAAGAAAAGCCTTTGAAATGTGCTCATGAACTTCTCAAGTCTTAGTCCACAGCTCAGCATCAGTTGTGGCACTGAGGACTTCAGAGCTTCATTGTTTTGAGAATAAGGGACCTTGACTCCCAGGTGTGACAGTGTCAACAGATAAATAGCTGAAACCCACTAACATAGGGAAGCTCTGTGTATGACTTGCAGGGCTTTTTTGAAAGGACATTACCAGATAAATTCCCAGCATGTAGATTCAAGGCAGAAGGATACAGGTCCCATTCTTGGTGACTGACTAGAGCATATAATTGCTTTCTGTATGAAACAGTTCAGTTAAACAGCATCTAATTCTGAGACAACTTCTGCCAAAATCAGCAGACATCACATGCACAGCAGCACTGGGAGCACAGAGTTAAGGGGAATAAAGGCAAAATTGCAAGGAGAGAGATGATAGTATAAGAGACCACCCACTTACATCTTCAGATTAATTGGTATGATCTGTGGTGGGATGCTTGAATATACTCTGAGGATAAGGACACCTGAGACAAGTATATGTAACTGACTGAAATGAAAAGGCCTTTATATTCTGAGATCATTTAATGACACATGGTGCAAGTTCTTATACTCTCTCTCAGATGGTCTGGCCAGTGAGGATAGTTTAAATGGTTTCTTAGTTGTTCCGTGGTCACTGTCTGGTGTGTAGGTAATTATTCATATTTATGTTCCATTTACCTTTCAGAAATCCAACAAAAGGCATTGTCATCAATAGACCTAATGGCTCAGATGTGTACGCTGGAGTGCCCAAGGACTATACAAAGGAGGTAGGAATGAAACCCCATTTCCCAGGGTAGGTTCAGCACTAGCCTGTGTTCTGTATAAATCCTTTCAGCCTGTATCTTACACTTCAAAATGCACATTGTATAAAGCCTCCAGCTCATTTACCTGCATGAGTTGGCATGATGATGTTCATGAGATGAATATAAAGAACAGATGTTCTGAACTGAAGCAGTGGTCGTAAAAGTGAACCTTTACACTGTTTCTGTGCTGACACATGAAATGAAGGAAGAAAGGTCTTGCATTCATAAATGTTGTCTCTCAATCTGAAGAACAGCTGTGTAAGACTAATTGTTTCATTAGAACAGTAATCCAGTCACTCAGTGATTTCATGATTCAGTGGCCAAGTGAGTCATCAGTGGCTAATGCATTAGATAATGACGGGTTGAAAAGGATGGCCAGCTAAACTTGCCATCCATGCATGGATCCTGACTTTCAGGAAGCCGTCTTTCTCAATGAAAATTTTGTTGTTGTTTTTATGATCAGATTTAACTTTAATCCTCTCAAATCCTTAGGATGTTACTCCAAAGAATTTTCTTGCTGTTCTCAGAGGAGATGAAGAAGCAATGAAGGGGGTAGGATCAGGAAAAGTATTGAAAAGGTAAGACAAGTTTAATTCAGAAAATAATTGCATGTATAGTTGTACATTGACACTGATTTTGAGAAAAGAACAAGAGTAAATTAGAGCAGCTTGGGAATCCAGCAAGATTATTGATGGCAATTCCAGATAATTCATGTTAAAAATACAGCAGTTCTGGTTTCTTAAATTATCCATCACAAAGAAGCAATTGGTGATTATCTGACTGGTATGGAATCCAGTACAGGTTAAGGTATAACAGCTCTAGAGGATAGTGTCAGTTGTACTAAGGTATCCTTTATTAGACCATTGGCTTTCGTAAGAGTGGCTATTCAAAGAGAGTTTTATTAAGGTTTAGAGACCTCTAGAAAGGGTTTTCTGAGGCTTGGCTGAGTGTACATGAACAGTTGTATTAATCACCTGAAGTGGTGAGACTTAACAGTCAGTGGCAGAGGGACAGAGAGAGCTTAAACAGCTCATCAGCTGAAAAAATTGTATGTCTAATCCCAGCCTTGGTCTTTGTGGCACAGGTACACACTGAGACTGAATATAGACCATAGTTCCATTCCTAATGAAATGGAATTATGGTTTATATTTGATGCAAAAAAAAAAGAATCTACATGATTGAAAAAGTAATGTTAACAGCAGTTAACGTTGTAAGTGATGTATTAAGCTTGTTATTTGTAAACCAAGTTACACAAATGATTGTGAGTTTGGCAATATTCTACTATACAAACAATGATTCAAGAATAAGAGCAATATATTTGAGAGCCTAATTAGAAGTCCTCTTAGAAGGATACCTGGTGTAAGTTATTCATCTTGCTTCTACAGAGTTTGAGATGTGAAAGTATGATGCCTACCTATAAAGTGTGTTATATTTCTTATGGCTGGTAAAGAGTTATATTTTTCTATGTACAGTAATTGCTGTAAAACCTTTAAGATTTTGAATTTGACCATTTGGAAGGACTAATAGAGTTAAAGAAAAATTGTGAAGTGTGTGTCTTCAATTGACAGTTTAATTTTAGAGGCAAAGCAATGAAACAGAACAGAATAATCCCACCCTGACATTGAGGAGAATAATAAAAAAGAAGAAGGACAGTAGTCAAATAAGTGATTGCTCTCAATTGTTTAAACTTCATACTAAAAAGCTGAGGTAGAAAATCATACATGCAATGCATAGAGGCAAAAAGTAAATAAATTGCTGCACATTACTAGATTGTGCTCTTATAGTATCTGGAATGAGTCAAGAGGTGACTATAAAGCATTTTTTGTTTAGAAAAAACTACTGCAGAATACACCTCACCCGTGAAAGTTTGATGTTCCAATTCAAGTAAGGGAGTAGCTATGCAGAGGGCCAAAGACTCTTATGTACTCAGGAAGACAACTTGAACCGACATATAAAAGTCCTAGTTATTTACATTTCACTTTGGTCGAATTTTTTGCACTTAGAGAGCTGGAGCCAGAAAATAACGCCCAGCCCTTCTTTATTAGGCTCTGTTGTGTGAATTTTCAAGTGGCCTGACTTTTGCTGTTGGGTGGGACAAGAATTCAATTATCCTCTGCCCAGAAGGTTTCCAGATGGACTTCCAGGTTGTCCCCCTAACCAGCGGGTTATTGGCCAGGCAGAAGGCTGGACACTGTCCCCTTGAGCTGCTGCAGTTGCTGGACCCTGGTACAGAAAAGCAGAGGATGGCCTGGGGACTCCTCCCAGTCTGTTCACACGTTTTATATTTAATTGTCCCTGAATACAGTTTAAAAGCAAAATCCCTTTGCAGATCTGGCTGTTAGGGGAAGACCTTGCTATCACCCAAACATGATCCATTTGATTAAGAGTGCAGTAAGACTGCACAACAAACAGTACTACACAGACGTGAGGGAACCAAAGCCTGTGAGCATTCAGTGCTTGACCGACTGCAGGGCCACTTGGTGCACATGCCAGTCTGGCCTTAGGGTGAGTGTGTACACACATCGGTTCTCCATGGAGTTGTAGGCTGATACTGATTTGGGTAACTGTGACCATACAGACCTCAAGAAGGTAGTACATGGACATACTTAAGGATCTTAGCAAAGAAGTTTTTGATTTATCCCTGTGTTATGGGTGCCTTCATATAACTTAGTTATAAAAGCATTCATTTTTTATCAGACTGCTACAAATGCCCACAGTATAACAAATTCTTTACATAGCCATTAAGAAACAATTGTACTTCTACTATACCCTACATACCAACCCCTACCTCACAATTAGTTTATGGTTTGAAATGTGAAGTGTAATTGCCATATTTCCCGTGCTTGAAGGAATAGCCATATCCCTTTTTTTTCATTCCTCATCTCCTCTCATAAGCACCCAAAGTAGTATGCTTGAGAGGAAAAAAATATTACCAAGATGAGGAGGTGCTTTAGCTCTATTATTTTCAGATATTGACATGTCTTGGTGTTGAGAAGCATATGATGATTGTTGTAATGAAGATTAGGTTGGAGTAATTAAAAAGAATTTGTTTGCTATTTTTTTGTGACAGTGGTCCCAGGGATAATGTGTTTGTTTACTTCACTGACCATGGAGCTCCAGGACTTCTGGCTTTTCCTGATGACGATGTAAGCATTTTGGGGATAACATAAAGTCTATCCTTTTAGTGACATACTAAAATAAAAATTAATTTAAAACATGAAAATATTTAATGCACTGCTATATTGAGGGGAGAGGCATAAAAAGAGCAATATTCTTCTCATCACTGCATTTTGGATTTTTTCCAGTTAGAATCTGAAGCATTCAGTTGAAACTAAGTTATGTAATTTCATATTTCATTGGACTTTGGTAGTCCAAGCAGACTGTTTGATGCAGGTATGACTTGGCTTTCTGGTGCACTGTACTTAACTTCTGGGACCATTACTTATCTTTTCCAGAGTGGTAAATACTAGAATATTGTATTTCAGAAGGGCAAAGCACTGGATAAATTTGTTGGGAAAACAGGGTACATATTCACAGCAGTTAGTATTTATTCTTATTAAGTGAATTGTGTGTCTGTTGAACGTAAGTGGTTTTAAAACAAGCTTTCTTATTTTACAGCTTCACGTGAAGGACTTGAATAAGACTATTTGGTACATGTATCATCACAAGAAATATCGGAAGGTAAACAAGCATATCAGAAGTTGTGAAATAAAAAGAGCAGCTGGTGTGGAAGATAGAGATAGGTCTTCATTTTGAGAGTAGTTCAAAGCAGGAGGAATCTGGTACATGCGGTGAAATTTGCATTAGGATTTTGCACTTAAAAGGATTGATCCACTCCAGATTTTCTTTCTTTTCTGTAGCTTACTGTGTTTTTGCAGTTGATGCTGAGGTGTAATATACTGCCATTTGCTAATGCTGTATATTCTGAACTAGAAAAACAACATTTGTAACCACTGCACCTCCATAATCTGTACCTGACTCTTCCTGTGCTTTGTTCACTTCAGACTGTGCTGTTACTACAGGAAGTTTGTATATACCTCATGTTTTTCTTGCAGTTGCTAATATAGTTTGAGAGTATACCTCTTGTCGGAAAATTCTGTGCATTTATTTCATCACCTGTACTGTTAAGTAGAAAAATTAATATTTAGAACATTTTATTAGTGCTTTTTTTAAAGCAGCTCTTTGTGGTAATCTGTCTGCTATGGCTGGCTGTATTTAGGAACATATAGATGGCCATCAGTTCTAGAAATACTGTATTCAATAATGATACATTTCTATGTCCAAAGAGTGACTGTATGTTTGATCTGTGCTTTGTACATTAGTCTGTATATCCCTGTGGATTCTATAGGGATTAATACCACCTTTTCATTAGGATTCATTCCCCTTTCCATATAGTTCCCAAAAATGAAAAATTGTCTTTTGTACCCTTATGAATAGCATTTGTTTCAGGAATAGCAGTACAGGCCAACTAGCTACAGCTGAAAAGCACTGAAGGACTTTGCTCCATTTTCTCGTGGAATTTCTTAAGGTCTCTGATTTATTTTTTTGTTTTGTAGATGGTGTTCTACATTGAAGCATGTGAGTCTGGATCTATGATGAATCATTTGGCTGATAATATCAATGGTGAGCAAACAGTTAACTTACTGGACTTAAGTGTCACAACTTGTCACAGACCTAAGCAGGTACTGACTGTGTCAAGAATATGTTCAAGGCACTTTTATATAGTTTTAGCAGGGGAGCACAAGAATTTGAGAAAGTAATACTTTCCATTTACAGGAAAATTTCAAAGAATTAACGGAATCTTATAAAAGACTAACAGAGCTTTCAGTTTCTTGCAAATGAGAAGGTGAAAAAGTATTTTTTTTCAGGAACCATGTGGTTGCCCTTAACTGGTAACAGTTAAGCTCTAGACATTTCTCAACCTCAGCACTGCTAACAACAGATGTGAAGTTCCTGCTCTCAGTTTCATTGAGTAGCAAAGGCACTTGTGAGACACCATAGCCAGGCAATTTTGCTGCACATTTGCACAATAACCCAGGATGTGGAACTCTGATTTTTCAGAATTTCTAAGCTCTCTGCTGCAGAGCTGGAAGCTCAGCCTTGATTAGGAAGAGGAATCACAATCTTTTGAAATTCCTAGTCTGTGGCAGGGAGACCAAGTAGTAGTTTTGGAGCTGTGATTCCAGGGAAGATCAACCACGTACCTATCCATGGCATCCTGGGTCCTTGGCCCTGGAATATGCTGCCTCGCACCTACCTAGACTTCTTGCAGCCCTGTCAAAGATTTACAGAAAGTTTCATGTTGATGATTGTTCAAGATAAATGCTCAGTAAATCAGCATTTTTCAAAGTTTGTTGTATCAGAAATTCCCAGTCTGAGGACTCTGGTTTTACAACCAGCTCAGCCATAGACTTAGCAAGGCCGGAAATTGACAATTTCTGTATTACAGTACCCAGCTGTCCCTGGCAGCTTTCAGTGGGGAGCTGCCAACTTTAACTTGTTACTTAGTAAGCATTTTAAAAGGTGATAAAAGGAGCCTTTTACTAGGCAGACAAGGTTTGAGACTTTTTTTGACTTGAGCTTTAAGCTGAGTAGGAACAACACTGTAGCTCCGTAAAATCACGTGTAGCACTTTTTCATTCTGAAATGTGGACTTCAGTTACTTCCTTCAGAAGTGCATTTTCTTCTTTAAACACTCCCAGACCACACATTTGGCAGCAAGGAAGAAACTGCTATAGCAGCACTGAGTCTGACTGAACAGAATTATTAACAGGCTTCCTTCCTGCTATTTAGAAGTAAATGATTGAAAACCAAAATACTTAGACAAATATATCACGTGCAGCTAAGTATTAAATCATGTGAGAGGAGAGGGGTTAAAAAAAAAAGGAGGGAGAAAAAACCCCTTTCTATTTGTCTTACAGTTTATGCAACAACAGCTGCCAATCCCAAAGAGTCATCTTATGCATGTTACTATGATGATGAAAGGCAGACTTATCTTGGGGACTGGTACAGTGTGAATTGGATGGAAGATTCAGATATGGTAACTTAGATAAGTTTTTTTCATTTTTTAAATATAGCTCTATTACAGGATTTGTGGAAATACTATGTTTTATGTAAGACTGAAATAAGGAAATTGAGCTGGTAAAAGTATTATCTGCTAATCAGAACCATATATAATCTGTATTTGTTTGGGCCACTTAATTTATTTCTGAAACTAACTTTGCTAAATATTGTCTTCTTCTCTTATTTATAAGATAGAAACTTTCTAGTTCCACATTCTCATGATCTTTATTTGCTAATCTGATACCACATCTCCAAATGTGTTGAACAAATTGGGCAGTTCAGTAAGTTGTATGTCTGCTTCAGGGGTGCTTAAATACTAAATTGTGGCTAACCCAATTTTTAGCATAATGCAGAATAGTATTAATGAAACAAATCTGGGATTTGTATGCTAGCCCACTCCCTTCTTGCCCATTTTCTGGGAGATTAGGACATCACTAAAAGCAATATGAGACTATGCTGTCAAATCTTCTTTTCAATTTTTAGTTTTATGTGTTTCAAAGGTTGTATAGCTCTCGCCTTATACTTCCTTCTGCATACTGGCAGTTAAGACCCTTTTCAGGTTTCCTTGCATTTTTAGAATAGCTGAATTAAAGTGTCTATGACTTCATGGAAGTTTCTTCGTGCAGGAGGATCTAAGAAGAGAAACACTCCACAAGCAGTTTCAGCTGGTGAAGAAACGCACCAACACCAGCCATGTGATGCAGTATGGAAACAGAGTATGTATTTGAGTGGGCTTCCTGGTCAGATATATCTTAGAGCCTTTCATGCCCTATATTTTTATACCTTAAAAAAACCAAACCCAAACAAAATCAACTGTAAACTGACAGGGTTGATTTAAAAAATGAAGCTATTTATCTTAGAAGACCACTAGCATTTAAGAGATGATGATCCCGATACTAAGGGAAATCAGCCTTGCATATGATTTAATCCAAGGAGTCAGGATACAAGTTGTCCTCCAAGCTCCGCCAGTGATTTCACTTCAGTCAAGTATAAGAAGGGTATTTACCACTTCAAGGCATATTATGAATATTAGTGAAATGTTAAAAAGTACAGTGATCCCTCAAAGGGGAAGAGCTAAGAGGTGATAAAAATGTTTCTAGCAGTCCCATTATTCAACAGATTAAATATCCGTTAGAAAAGATGTGAGGTTACTTAACCTGGCAGTCTTTCTCCCCACAGTGAGTTTTGCAAATAAAAATTCCCTGATTTTTGGCAGCCTTGACCTCATTGTATTAAAAAACCCAACGTGTGTACACATGCACTTACAACCCTATGATCTCCTTTATTTTCTCTAATAAAGCAAGTTTAGAGAGTTAGGTTTGCATGGCAAAGCAAAGACAGACTACCTGCTGGGCGTGATTGACAGTTTTCTCCTGTTCACTTTTTCTCCTTCAGAGTATTTCCTCCATGAAAGTGATGCAGTTTCAGGGCATGGGGAAGAAAGCTGTGCCCATTTCTCTGCCACCTGTAGAACACTATGACCTGACGCCGAGTCCAGATGTGCCCTTTGCAATCATGAAACGGAAGCTGATGGCTACCAATGACATTGTTGAGGCTAGGAAGATTGCTGCAGAGATGAAAGCATATCTGGAGGTAAAATCAAGTAATTCCTGCAGAACAGAAGTCAGTGTTGGTGTTGTTAGTGCTTTCTTTATTTTGACAGAACACTAGAAGGACAGTGACTGATTTTAGATTCCAGGAGTCTGACTTTTGGTCTCCCTACTTTTCACTTGTATCTTAAGAGACAGGTCCAAAAGACTGCTAAAAAGAAAAGTCAAAATCAGGTTCCTTAAGGAGCCCAAAAGTTGAGGGGGGTTAAAGAAAGAGAAATTTCATTCAAAGTCTTCAAAGTAGATTTAGAAAAAGCATGTTTTAAGTTCTTGTTGGTTTATGTACAGGTGAAAGAATTTATCCAAGAATCCATGCGAAAGATAATCACCGTAGTAACAGGATCAACAGAAAAGACCAACCAAATTCTGTCAGACAGATTGACCATCAGCAATTATGACTGTTACCAGTCAGCAGTGAATCACTTCAAAGCTCATTGCTTCAATTGGCACCTATCCGTGGTAAGTCAATCATTGGATATAACCTCATAAACATACCAGAAAAACTAGCACAGTAGTCATAGGCACATCTCAAAATCATCTTTTATTAAGAAGCTAGCTTGGGGCAGTCATATAGCCTAGTTTTGGAGAAAGGGTAAGTATTGTTTTTGGAAGCAGGAAAACACTTCACTACACCTGTAGGTAAGCAAAAAGATTACTAAAAACAAACCCAAAAATAATCTGTAATTTTTACTAGTTAGTGCTGTTCCTTCTTCAACTCCCTCTCCAAAAATCCTAATATTAAATAAATCATGTTATAGTTCTGCTCAAAGCATCTCTACTGACAAAACAGAAACACAAGCACCAGCACTGTGAATTAATAATCTTGGTGCATTTAGATTTTTGTATTATGATTTTGTGTTGTGTAGTTTCTTGCAATAGCCTCCCTGCTATTTCCGTGGTCTTGCTGAATTCCTGAGAGCCACCTTTTAGCTAAGGGCTTTGATTACCATTTGCTCTTCTTGGGATCCCTGTTGAGGATCAAATCCTGGTGTTAGACTGTTTAGACAAGAATAAGGGAGTCTGGTTGTCAGGCAAGATATCCTCTTTAGTGTTTTGTTTTGTTTTGTGGGATTTCAAGAATATCATGGGTAAGATGGCCTTGCCTAGGAGGCCATGTGCAGCACAGCTGAATTTATCTAATGAAGTTGAAAAAGCAAAGTGCACAGAACAAAAATCTGTCTAGCCCAGTACTAGGTCATCAAGACCATCAGTTGAACACCTTGAATATTAGTAGCGTCTCTAAATTACTTCCACAGTTTAGTTTGGATAAAGAATACCTGCTCTTCCTCACTGAAATGATTAACAATGTTTGTTTATTTCAGTATGAGTATGCACTGAGACAGCTGTATGCCTTGGTCAACCTTTGTGAAGGAGGATACCCCATTGACAGGTAATGAGCTTCTCCCAGATACACAGTGTAGTTTTATCTGTGGTTAAAAAAGCAGAAGTTAATAGGCAAATGAAACCTAATCCTACAGCCTTCTCTCTTTTTCTGCTCTGTTGACCATTTTGTCGGTAAAGTTCCCACTCTAAAGTTAAAAATGTTTACTTTGGAAAACATATCATTATTAGTCCCCTCCCACTCATAATGATCCATGTCCCATGTAACCCTTTAATTTCCTTGTTGAGCCTCAGGGGAAATTACAGGCAGTCACAGAATCCCACTGTACCACACAGCATGACTGCTGCACGATTGTTGCCCTGTAACTCCTATATGATCTTACACTGAAGAAAGCCTGGGAACTGCTGTATTTTCTGTGCTGCCCCTTCAGCTGGTGGCTCAGAACACCACAGCACTGCTGGGTTCTGGTGACAAAAGGGAACATGGTGCTAGGCCCCTCACTGTGAGAATGTGGTAGGAAAGCAGGGAAGTAATGGGCCAGACTGACCCTTGTGGTGGTGCGGTAGGGCCAAGAGGAGCATGGTGTTGAAATTATGTCTTGGGAGTTTGTGGCAGAGAGTGGGATCCTAGCTTGTGAGTCATGCAAGAGGAAGAAAAGGGAGAGAGGAAGGCAGAAGGGTGAGGAATGTAAGAGTGTCCTGGTAGTTCAGACGGCATGCACATGCAACCCATAAGATGAAGTTGTGCTGCCCCCACTCCTGGTGGCAGCCTGCTGCAGTCAGTTTGGGAAATAGTTTGAGAGCAGAGCACCTGAAAAATTACTCATCGTTATTGTTCTCTGTTGCAGAATATGCCTGGCCATGAATCAGGTGTGCCTTGGGTATTGATGGAAACAAGTCTCTAATACAACCCTTACTACAAGTGATAACCTTTCATAACTGTAATAATCCAGACTTTACATGCATGCAACCTGAAGAGGGTCAACCAACGTACTGGAACTGCTGGGAGCTGAGGCACCTGACCACGAGCAGTGCAGCATTTGCCATGCTCTGCTCTGCATCTCCACATGCTGACAGCCTGCTGCTTTGAAAGGGGCATCTTGGCAGACCTCCTGGAGCTTTCAAGATGGAGAATTTGTTTCAAAGCACAATGCTCTTAAGAATCTCTTAATGAACATTACAAGCCACCTAGGTGATTGCTAAATCCATGCTAAATTTAAACACTGAGTCATTAATTCTGGAATTCTGTTTATACTATTGCTAATTATTAGCTTTTTAAACAAAGTTAATGAATTCCGTTGCAGTGACTAATTTGCAGATTGGTTAAAGAGTGAAGAAACCAAAGCTTGTTCTTTAAGCTTTAACTCCTTAATAGTTTAAAGAAATTAGTTGTGTTAGAGAAGTATTTGATGTGAACAGCACAGTTAAACTGTGAACAGTAAAAATCTTTCTGGGTAGAAAGCACTGTTTCCCAAAGAAAAAAAATATCTAATGCTGTAAACTTATCACCAGTATTCTGTAATTAATTGTATATTCACACAAACCTGTGGGAAGTCATAGAATACAGGCATTGCCTGTGAATAAAAATAAAGTTGACAGATTCATCCACCTACAGGGCAATACAGTGTTAGACATCTTGTGTCTTGAAAATGAATTAATCATTAATTCTATGATATCGCATTAAAAGGTTCATCTGTCCCTGAAAGACTTTTATGAGACAAGTCATCTAAAAAAAAATCCACAACTGAACCAACAAAAGCCAAAACAAACCCCAAAACTACAACGTAAAAGCAACAACAACAAAAAATATTAAAAGTCCCATATCACACAGATCACACTTGAAGGCACCACTTTTTAGAGATGACAAGCAGGGTGAAAATTAGAACTTGTGAAATGATTCACAAAAGTTTCAGGTTGTCCATACCTTTTTACACATGGAGACCGGAAACAGAAATAATATATAGAGTTCTTTCCAAAAAGTGTGTTAAAATACGCAAAATTACCTCATCTCCATGGGAAAAGAATGCAGAGAAAAACTAAACCAACATCTCCAGGATGGAGAGAGTTCTGGGTAGCTCCAAACAGTAGAGGGGTTGTAGGGGGCATAACTGAAACTATGTTTAGGTAAAGCGGAGCCAGATAAAGCCGGGAACGTGAACACTTTCAGATGAGTGAGAGACAGAGGCTTTACTGAATTAATAAATGAAAGTTTAAACATTAGACGTTGTTGAAAGTTCGGATATGTGCTGCTTTTGAGTTGCTTCTTGTTTCTTTTCAGCTGTAAAGCTGTCTGGTTTTAGCAGAAATCCAAAAATAAGAGTATGAAATTTGTGACTGCCTGAAAGTGTTGCAGGTGTTTCCCTGATGGCAGGAGAAAGGGCTGGCCACACAGGACAGCTTTTAGTGAGTCTAGCTGCTATCAAGAAAAGATAGCCAGGAGCCCCCAAACACTTTGAAAGAACAGAAATTACTCTTTCAAAGCCCTTTTGAATATATACATTGAATCAGCTGTTTTACTTATTTCTACTTTTAGAGTTCTCTGCCCTAGAAATCCAGGCTGCTCCTCAAGCACTTACTGTCATCAGTTCATAGGTTTAACAGTTTTTTCCCTTTACTTCTGAAGCATTCAGAGGAGGCTTTTGTTCTTTTGGGTTTTCATATCTAGAATGCAGAGGTAAAAAAAAAAAAAGGTCCTCCAGGTTCCTCATAGATGGTGTCACTTTATAGCCAAGAATCTCCAGCCATGCTAAATAGACCTCAAAAAGTAATTATCAGGTGAAAAATCACATATCCTTATTTTCAGAGATCAGTTACACCCAGGTGGCACTTGTTACCATCACGTGTCCTGGCTCTCTGGCAGACTCTTGTAGCTCTGAGATGCAAAGCTGAAACGTGAAAGTGGAATTCTGTTCTATTTTCCTCTTGCAAGAGTGATTTCAGAGCTTCACCATCCTAAATGGCAGTTACCCCTTCCCTCAGGGACGTGCCAAAATAAAAGATAGACAATCTGCTGAAGATGTCACTGCGCCCACAATGCTGCCTGAGATGCAGCAGGTTCTCATCCATGCCCTGCAAAAAGCACTTATGTCATACCGAATTTTCAGTTCATATCCAGAGACCCATTTCCTTTGCAGTCACTGGGGGAACAGCCAGAAAAAAACAGAAGAAAAAAACAATAACCTTGACCTGCACTGATCAATACATTTGTTTTAAGGCCTCCAAATAGCATCACACAGGCATTGCAGGCTGTTTATTTTGGGATGGTAATAGAACCTGATGAGAAAATAATTTTAGGATTGTGCAAGAGTATCTTGTGGTGTGTTGAGCAAGTACAGACACCCTCACTCTTCCTGCAGGCATGCAGCTGCTCAGGCTACCATTCCTAGAATGATGGGATGCTGGAATGCAAAATATGGAAAACTGTCAGATTTCCAGCAAATTGTCACCACGGGACAGAACAGGGCAAAGTTGAGGCTGTATTATTTACAAAAACAGCAGAATGGTTGTGTTTTAACTGTAACCCATGGGAATAGTGTTAGTTGCCCCAGACAGGGCTTCCTCTCCTCCTCTCCTTATTGCTAGAATGGAGTTCAAGGCCGTTTTCCCACCTGTGTGCCAAATCTGCCATGTGTTTCTGCTCAACGTCCTGCTGCACAGAGCAGTTCAGTGCCTTTCCTCTGAGATCACCTGGAGGGCAGATCCATGATCAGCCTCCAGTGTGTGCTGGCTATTTCTGTAGAATGCAAATTTAGATGGACACAGTTTGGTTCAGAGCACAAGTAACTGCCCTCCCTTCTCTACCAGCAACAAAGCAGAAAGCAGTTCATGTGAGTTGGAGAGAGCGCACTTTTATAGAGATTCCAGTAAGCAGTATTATTTTAGCTCTCTTCAAACCAAGTTGCATCTTGTCTCATCAGGATGACTTGAGGTAAGTGCTGAGCAGCTGTGCCCATCTCGGAGCAGAAGGTTGAAGGCCTCTGTGCTCAGCCTCAGCCTTGTGAGAACAGGAATGGAGGAGAATTAGACGGAAAGGATGCTTAAGCCAAAGTGCTGACTAAGCAGCATTTTGTGCCAAGAGCTTGGGCAATTCTTAATCAGAGGCTGTTTCCTTCCTAAGGGCACAATACCCCAAAAGAGGCAGGAGACAACAGAAGTACTACAATTCTGCAATCCCACTCACCACAGGCAGAGCTGGCCAGTATCCTACAGTAGCAACACTCATCCAAGGAGGGACTGTGCTAGAACAGCCAGGGTCTTCACACCAGCTGGATAGGAGGAAACCATTTTTCACAGCGCAAGGGGTTGAAATACTGGAGTAGGGCCAAGGGGGGCTGCATGACCTTGAGCCTTGGAGTCTTGCAGCACTGAAAGATGAGGCCCTGAGCCACCTTGGGAGGCAGCCCCACCTGAGCAGGGATTGGACTGATGACCTCCAGGGGTCCCTGCCAGCCTGAATCACTTCACAAACCTGCGGAAAAAACCCAGTCTTGTGCCAGGTTTCAAAGTACAGTTGGTGTGACTGGACATGTGGAGGCCCAAAAGCTCTTGAATTCAGCAGGAAAATTGCCTTTGATCTCAGTGGCTTTTATTTTAGGTTATACATGACCTGCTAGTGTAATAATTTCCATGAATTATTGACAGATTATATTGCTGGGTGTAAACTGGCGTTACATCAGCTCTGTGCATGCAGAGGCCACACAGACTTTTTGTTTCTTAGCAGAAGTTGCCAGGTTCAGCAAGTCTCCCTGTTCCTCTCTCTCACACTGGGATCCTTTCCTTGGGCGTAAATGCATGATCATTGCACAAGGTTTCTCTGGAAATGAGTGTTTGAGGAGGCCTTGGCTGGGTTGCACAACCCTACTTGGTCAAAATCCACTGAAACACTCCTGTCTGCTGAGGGCTCACATGAGTGCTAGTGCATGACTCACAGCGTGACCATCTTGACTAACCAGGGGAGGTTACAGATCATCAGACTGGACTGCTTCCTTCTCGCCTGGGCTGCAGCATGAGGAAACCCCATGGCAAATCCCATGAATAAAATCCCATGGAGCATTTAAAAATGCGCATTTTATTACCACATTTGACTTTTTTTTTCTCTCATCATCCAAAATGTCAGATTACAGCCCAAAGCAGTGCAGGACCCTGGGCACCAAGGCCCAGAGGAAGGGATGTGCTGAATTGCTCCAGTGATCTCCACACTGGGGACTCAGAGCTTTGACAGGGTCACTAAAACAAAAGCAAGTTTGTTCCAGACAGGCTGTTCCTCCATAATCCTGGTGCAGACAGAGCCTGAGTCCCCACACCACTGAGCTGTAAGCTTGGAGAGGCAGCATTTGTCTCTGTCATGAGTCCTCCAGGATCCCATCATATGGGTCATCTCCCATCTTGTGTTCCCTGACAAGGGATAGCTGTGGTCAGGCCCTGGAGGAGCCAGGTCATCCCTGTGTCCCAGAGAGGTATGATTAGTGAAGTTGTTGCTGGTGATTTGTATAATGGGACCAAACAGGCCAGGTGTACCACAGCCTCTGAGCAATAACCTGCTCTACACCAAGTCCTAGCACAGGGATTGCCTTCCAGGCAGCTCGCAGCCAGGCACACTAATTCACATTACTGTCAACAATCTCTGAGTTCAGGAGAGCCATGGAAATCTTTGCAAATCAAATCAAAGCTTTCCAGTGGTTATGCCAGAGGAAAATGTTGCATGTGCAATTTGAGAGCCTTTTTAAAAGCCCACATAAATTCAGCTGATGCTCCTTGCATTTTGAAAACTGGATTTTGGATCTAGACTTTGATAAATTTAGTCTGAGCCCATTTAGATTGCACTGATTTAGCACTGTCATAATTTCCCCAGGCTCCACTGACCAGCTCTATATCCTGTAATACCCCCAGCCCCAAAGTCCAGCTGCCGACTCAGATGTCTCAGGAAGTGCTGGAGTGCTTCAGTTCATCAATTTGTTGCTCAGCCCTGGCTGGTGCAAAGTCCAGTTGCTGTCCAGAAATATCCAGCAGATCAATCTTAGCTTCTTTCCTTCCATGTTTCTACTTTGACCCCATCAGATTACTTTTGGGCTCAGTGACTGCGAAGGTTACAGTATAATGATGACCTGATCAGGCCGAGGACTTTGGCAGACAATATACATCTTTGCTTAAAGTTACTTGGAGCAGCCATGGCAGACCCAAGCTGTTGGTCAGATGTTCCACATTCTGGTCTGGTGCTGGGAACCCCCAGTCCAGTGGGCCTCATGTAGTGTGATGATACCTGTGCACAGGTGGTGGAAGTGAAGTGGGTACATGGCTTGGAGTCCTATCAAGAGGGGTGAGAAGGCTGGTGGGAGGCAGACCAGAGAGCTAGTTTGGGCCCATGGTTTGGTTGGAACTGGCAGGTGAGAAATGGGAGTGTCTCATTTGGAAGAGCAAGTGCAAAACAGAGGATTTGAAGAGTGTGTGGGATGGTAGGTTTGAGAAAAAAGGAAGGTTTGTAAGTGATGCTGCCCAGAGGTTGGACCATCCTGCTGCTGCAGCCTCAGCAGTGACAGTTGAGATCATCCTCAGTATAGCCAATATGGAGCAGGTCAGCCCTCAGGAAACATGAGTGATGATACCTGTGGTGGAAACAGGAAAACCAGCCTCTCTGCACTGTGTCAGGGATTTACTGGCAGTGCTCTGAACAGAAGGGAAAACTGCCATGAGCTTGCCCTACACTCAGGGCTTGTGGCGGGGTGAGGGGCTGGGTAGGTTGAGGATCTGTTGCCTCATGGCTGGAGCAGCTATGGAAACCCTGTACCCAGCCTGTCGGTGAGGTCCTGCTGCCAAGCTGTTGGCACAGAATGTCCCGGGCAGGGCGGCAGAAGGGTGGGAGCTGACATCCTTGCTGCAGCCTGTTGGATGGGCATGGGGAACGTGCTGTTGAGGCAGAGAGGCCAGCAGCTCCAGGGGCCATGGGTGCTCTCTTGGGGGCCTGTCCCACTGCTACAGCCCCAGTCCTGGGCATTCCAGCATCTCCCTGGGGATGGGGACAGAACGAGGCCAGGCAGGGCAGGGCTGCAGGGAGCTCGAGACCAGTCCTGCTGCAGCATCACTGGGGCAGGAGCTGACAGCCCTGTGAGGCTGAAATGGGGTTCCAGGCCATAGGCGGGGGGGGGGGGGGGCACTGGGGAGGCACTGGAGGCAGCCATGCTTGTGAGTGCCCTTGGGGCCCTGAGAGCAGCATCACTGCCTGGATTGATACTGGAAACCTGTATCTCAGGTTTGCTCATGGCATCCCAAGTGCCACCCTGAGAGCAGCAGAGCCTCCCAGCAGGAGCACACAGCCCTGCAAGAGGGTAAGGACAGCATGAGGGAGGTGTTCAGCTCTGTCATCCTGTCAGTGTGCTGCCCAGAGGCAAGGCGGAGGTGCCGACAGCTGCACACAAGTAGAAATAACCATGGATTTGGAGTCAGCTCAGAGTTGGTGTGACACACTGCAAGCTCTGCACATGATATCCTCAAAACGAAGATTGCTGTTATTCACTGTTCCTCATTCTTGGTTGTTGTCCTTCCTGACAAGACGTGCACGCAGCCCAAGCTGGCAGATGCACAGCACTGGTATCTGTATGCAAATTTGGCCACTGCACACTACAGCTGGGGCAGGTAGACACAGGCATTTATTTCAAGCCACAGAGACTAAGAAAGTAACCAGCTATATGTGATAACATTTTACCTTTGGAGCTTCAGGAATAAGGCAGAGACCCTGGGCAACTTAGGCCAAGTTGCCCCAAATCTTTTTCGAATTTTAATGGAAGGAAACAATAAAAACTTTGAGCAAAACCCAGAGTAAAACACCTTTTCTTTCTAATCAGAGTTTTGCTAGGCCTGATTCCAAGTTTGTGTAACATACAGACAATACAATATCCAGTGGGCACCTTGCCTGAGTGAAGGTACCCAAAAACACGGACCTGTCTTGCAACTAACACTTCCATTATCCAATCCTGAAAAATTGTTTTCAAATTTAATGAAATACATTTTTGCATTGGTTCAATGTGTTCTGTGTGAATTTATGTTTTCAACGAAATTTAAGTCTACAATGACTGAATTAATGAAAGCATAGGTAAAAAGGAGAATTACCGAGTTCTGCCTGCAACAGCCTGAATTTATTAAAGTCATAATCCAGTGGGACTTATAGATAGGATAATACTAGTGAAAATGACAGCCAGGTAAAAGGGACAAGTATTTAATTCTAGCTATTTTTGACTTTAAATTTTGAATCTGGTTTGATACATTGGACAAATTTTTAAGTTCTTTACACAGGCTTATTTCAAAATAATTGCACTATATCACACATTGAAATAAATATACAATTAACCAAACACTATCATACAACCGATGTGATTAAATCTGCTGTACATATAAAACTGATGATGAAGACTTCCAGCCTTTAAGAAAAATACAGTGATGAAAATTCCTAAGCTACCTGATTTCAGTGACAAACAGATGGCAAAAAATGTATTCTTAGTGAAGGCACAGGATCATCTTCCATGGTTTGTAATTACATGGATTTCAAAGGCAAAAACATGTTGTTGACAGCAAGACAGAAATGGAGTTCTGCTAAAGGTGACATCTCTATGCCACTGAATACATCAGACAAGACCCAGTTTATTCAAACTGAGTGAACAGATATTGTAAGGCACAAACACAGTCCTATCTCCAAAGAGATTGAAGTGTGTGCAGACCTTTCACAGGCCTTGTGCACAGAGGTGATTCACACCTGCATTAATTTAGTATGAAGTAAATGTCCACTTTTCTGCAAGATATCTGGATTTTCTCCGCTGTCTGTTTACATTGTGCAATGTCAGCTGGTTGCCAGTGGGAGGTTATGAGGCTTGAGACTTCAAGTTTTCCAGAGGATGAACGTTCTCCTGAATGCTCCTTTTACTTCTGCAAATGAACTCTGCTGAGAAATGCCCTGTGTTCAGACAGCATCTACAATTAGCCCACCTGCCCTGTGTTGAAGGCCATACTCCAGAGACCTTTTGAGAACTGCAGATACCAGAGCATCTCACAAGGTAAACTATCCAGCCCTTCCAGGATGACAGCAAATGCAGCAAAAAACCAGCACAGCCCATTAGAGAAAGTCTGACTCCTTGACAATTGGAATTGGTGGGGTTTTAGGGTCTATTGGTTTATAAATAAAATTGAAATCTTTCTTGGTTTCACTCTTCAGCAGGGAGGATTTAATATGGTGAGGAAGGGCATCTTTATCCAGCTGCAGCCACTGGTCATCGACATAAACAAAGAGTCCATAGTCCTTGGGATTGGAGACTTCAAACTTCTCAGCACACTGCTGGCTCAGCTTCTCAGCTGTGGTGTCGCTCCGGGACGCAAGTGTCCTTGATTGACCACCGATTTCCAGAAAGGAGATAGAGATGAAATCCTGAAGAGAAACATGAGGATAGGCCTTGCAGTTAACATAGGACTGAAGGAAGTAGAATTCAGCCCCAAAGCCATAGCTGCCTAGAGCTCCTAAATGCTCCCAAATATCCTCCAGTTGTTCTCCAATGTTCTAGCTATTCTCTCCTTTTTCCCTTCGACAAGCTCTGAATCAGCAAATACTTAAACTAATAAGCACTTAACCAAATAATTAGCCCTGTAAAAAAGTGAAGGTTTTTTTCTGATTTTGGTGAATATCCTTAATGAACAGTCTGCAACAGTTCATTCTCCCATTTTTTTACAGCTCCTGAAGAAAGAATATGCAAAGAAGTGATAGACCAGAATAACAAACCACAAACGTCAGAGATCTGGCCTGAAAACCCCCTGTTTCCCAAAAACAGGAAAAGGCAGTGTGGTGACCCTTATAACTCCACAATAACCCAAACAGCACCTTGGGAATGTGTATTCCGAACTTCTTTCCATCAGGAAGGAAACAGCAGATGTTATGCTGAGAAGGCTGATTTACTTGTATCCTGTTTCAGGCAGTAACAACTGTTGGGACAACTTTCCTCTTGCCAAACGCATGAGGAACAGAATCTAGAGAGCTTTTGGTCACAGTGGAACCTGCATGTTTAATTCGTATCTGTGAAGCTCAAAACAATTCCCGACCATTTTGGTCAGAAAATACTGAGGTTCCTCAGGAGAAGTGAAATTTGCCAAATGTGTGGACTATGGGCTTCCAAACTGCATTTATGGTGTGTCGCTACAGATGATTAAGGCAGCCAGAAGGATTGGCAGGGGCCCATTGAACACACCAGCACGTTGTTTATCTCTGCCAGGATGGCCTCACATGTGTCTGTCAAAGGGGTGGAAAACACCGCTTCAGCTGCGGGAGGTGGTGGGAATCTTCTGGGGAAATGTGGCTTTGTTCATTCAGCTATTATGCTCCATGCTAGGTACTTGCTATGAGCTACTGCTAGAGCAGCACTCTGGGCTGGATGGATATGTCCATTCACAATTTCTGAGATCATCGGGGACTGGTTTGACTGCAACATGGGAAACCTGTTCAACTCCATGCTTTTCACAGACCTACATGGACTGCGTGTCCCCCTCAGGAGACTTTCCCATGGCTTTATGGTGGTTTGAAAAACTTTTTCTCTGAGGTAGTAATGATTTGCCCCACTGATAATACTGGACCAATCAAAAGTCCACGTGCGCCCTACGGAAATTACATACCCACAGAAATGGAAGAGAAGGTGGAGAAGATAGTTTAGAAGGTAGGTAGCCATGATCTGAGCCAGGAGGAAGCAGGGGGCCAGTGAGCCCCTCTGGGGGCCAAGGGCCCCCAGCCCCCAGCTGAGGCTACGGGAGACCCGGTATAGTGTCAAAGCTGGACAGGGTCCCATAATCAAGAGCTGGAAGAGTTTCCTTACTGTCAGCAGCAGCAGAAAACATTGAAAGCAGCAGCAGAGCAGTCCTGAACAGAGACAACGGTGGCTAAAAGCCAAAAAGGTAGCCAGTAGCAGCAAGATAACGTGAAGCTGGCTGAAAGACGCAGAGATGTTCCTGCAAGAGAGAGAGCTGGCAACAAAACAGAGGAAAACTCAACAGGGCTGTTTTGGGGTAAGACTGTATCACTTTCCCAAAACCCAGAGACCTCCTGAAAAGGAGGGGTGGACTTCCAAACCCTTAGGGAGTCCCAAAATGCAGCAGCAGCTAGAGAAAGAGAGAGAAAGGAGCTGAAAAACTCGGAGTTGTCCTGAGAGCTGAACCAGGACGAAATGCGGAGGAGGTGGCCTTGCCCTCCGCTGCTGCTGCTGCTACCATGCTAGCAAGCTGAGACAGAGCAGAGGAGCTCTGGTAAGACTGAACTGAAAGCTGCCTTCAATGTTCTAACCCAAGAGAAGTGAAGATCTCCAAGGAAATCCCCCGAAGGCTTGGGCTCGGGATTGGAATTTCCACAAAGGAAGAACAAAAATCCTGACTGCCACACTTAAATCTGCTGCCTTGAAAAAATGAAAGACACTAACCAGTGCCACAAGAAAACTGAAATGAAGAAACTGTGGCCTGAGGAGCGACAGGAAGATTTTTCTCTTTTCTTCTTCAACTTTTATTGAAGGAAAAGAAGAATTAAATTCAATGTAAATATATATATGTGTGTGTAAATAAACCTTTGTAAATATTTTCCTCTTCCCCCAATAACGAATGCTTGTGTTTTGTCTGAAAACTCTCCACATGAGCTGAAGAAGATATCAAGTCTTTGCCATCACTAAACCCTCTCACAGGGGCAAACTGTGGGAGGGGGGCTTGAACTTAGAAATTATATTCTTGGGAGTTTCAAACCACCACCCACCCACACACACACAAACACCCACACACACAAGTACACACACAGACACAAACACACACATACACACACAGAGAAACACACACATTCCGGCATGCACAATTTTCAGTTCTGCATTGTGAAGGCTCTACAGAACCAGAGACGTGGCCTTTGCTGCCTCCCTGTGGGTGACAATTCGATCACAGGACGTGGGGCTGACAGGGCATCCTGACCACCTGGACCTGCACCCAGCTTCACCATGGCTGGAGGCCCAGAGCACCTATCCCTCTTGAGACCCTCTCCCACTGATGCATGAGAAGGTCTTCACCTGGCCATACACAATTTAGGCTTCAAAGCTAACCAGATGTTGCTAGGTCTTTCCTGCTGCTGGACAGGAGGACAGGCGCTGGAAGATGCTTGACTGATTGGCTCTTGGGATGTATCTGACCCTCCTCCAGCTTTATGCCATCTAGTAACAGCCTTGCATAGCCTGCTCACATCTCTTCAGTTTAACCCATGATTTGCCCAGGCATTAAGGGTGACGGAGAAGAGGGACTCCCTGTATCCTCGTCACAGCTCTCCACATGCGAAGGCTCCTAGCAAGTCTCCTTTGAGAATGAACAACAAAATCACTCTACAATCATATTTAAAACTACAATGTTATGAGAGTACTTAGAGACTTAAAAATGCATTTTGTAAGTAATATGTATTTCAAATGAGGTGTGTTTTTTAGGATCTCAAAATCTTGTACCATATGTACTCTTTTAATAGTGATTTGAATTAATTTTTTTAAAAATAATTACCATATTAAAAAATTGTAAGTGTGGAGAAAGCATGTTCATCTTCCAGGCATTTTTCCTAGAGTATAATGCCAGCTACCTGCACTGATGAGCGGGAAGCTCGGGCCTTGTTCAGCGTCCTCCGTCGCTCCCAGCGGTGAATGGAGTCCTGAACCTCCACGCTCAGCTGCCGCGTGACGGTGATTTTGTCATAGTTCTTGATGTGCTCCAGGACCCCATAGGTGGTAGTTAAATAATAGGAACCTGCAAAAGGCAAAAGTATGAACATCACACCAGCATGGGTCATTCATTTCCACTCTTACCCATACTGCTGGTGCCTGTGCAGTGGCAGCTCTCTGACCCTTGGATAGGGGTCCCGTGCCTCACTGCAAGGAGTGCAGGGGTGACTGATGTTAACCCAGCGGAGACCTAACAACCAGTGTCCTCCATTCCCTCCTACTCCACATCAGTGTCGCTGCCCTGACTGTTGAGGCTGTAGATGTCCCAGGAGGGAATACAGGCTGAAGAGAAACAGCTACAAGAGCTGCTTTTGCAAACAGGCACAAGCCACAGATGGTTTATTCTTTGGGGCATGGTTATCTTCTCATTGTGTTTGACAAGGGCCATGCAACACATGTGTCAAGTTACAAGGTCTGTAACTTGGGTTCCTGAGCAGTTCCCATATTGTAAGGAAATACAAACAATTATAAAGTACTTGCAGGAGAAGAACAAGGCCTGGATCCAGCCCCTCCAACTCCAGCAACAGTGCTGGAATGTTTGGACCCCAGGTCTCCCGTGGGCTCAGCACCATTGTGGGATGTGCCAGACCTGCAGGAACAAGTCATCCACTGCTCTATTGACCACACAGGGATCCCAGGTGTTCGCCTGTTAGTCTTGGACTGTTCAGAGTTCCAAGATAAATCTTGGTAGGAGAGAGAAATAGGATAAAGTGGCAAAAGCCCTTTTCCCTCAGAAATCCCCTGACTGCTGTGGTGTTGGTTGCAGCAGATAACAAACAACCAACTGCAGCCACGGGGAAGCAGCTGGACCATGATAAGAACCGGCTTCATCAACAGAGGCTTCATCCATATCAGAGCCCTGATAAGGACAGAGGTGAATATGAGGAAGCCGCTGCTTTGGTTGCAGGGCACCCCTCGCTGGGGCATGGGTTGGCCGAAGTGCTCTTTCCCAGCTACTGCCCGGACTCAGCTCTGGAGGGCAGGATGGGCCCGCAGAGCTGCGGGGCAGCAGCGCAGTGTCCCAGAGGCGGCGAGGCCGTTCCCTGATACCGCACCAGCACCCCGGTGCCAGGAAAACGGGGAGAACTAACAACGACCAGTCAGCCGGGCAAGCACCCCTGTTTTTAATAAGTTTCGCGCTAATTGCAGTTGCCTCTAGATGGCACTTGCACATCACCCAAGCCGCGCAGCAGCCCGCGGTTCCGCAGCGTCGGTGAGCTCCACCGTAGTGCGGCTGGTTGCTCAAGGGTGGCTAAGACAGCACTTTATTTAAGAGCAGTATTTTTAGAACACCACTAAAGTTTGGTGTAGGAGAGGAGAGACCAAGACACTGCCATTTGACTTTTCATACCCCGGTGGATCGATGAGGAATGTCCCACAGCTATGCAGGTCTGCGTTCACTCAAAACACACTTATTTTGCTTTACTGTCTCCCACAAAGAGCTGCTGAGAACAGACTAAGAACCCTGAAAGTGCCACTTTCCCCCCTCTTAAATACAGTTACTACCCTCCCTCGTCTGTCATTCAATATTTCTCATGCTCTGGCTGAGTCAAGAGGCCCACATGATGGGATGGTGGGACCCACAACCCAAAACCTGGTGTATCCCTTCCCTAAAAATCCAGGGAGGAAGATTTCACAGTCCCACCCAACAGGAATTCATTACAACTTTTTTACAAATTAAGTTATCTCCCACTTCTAAGTATTTTTATTTCCCCTCAGTCATAACCCATCATCTGTCTTTGTCTTTGCCCCAGCAGTCAAAATTATTGTTGTTATAAAATTAGTTCTAAGTGTATTTTTCTTTTGGAGGCCAAATTTAAGTGATTTAGTGTACTGACCTACAAATTTCACAGTTTTCTCACCTCTACTTTACTTTTTTTCCTTTAATTTTTGTGCCTGAATCACTTTTTGCCATTCAACTTTGAAAGGCCTAATTAAGTTAACTTTTGCCAGTTCTATACTTCGCAATCTCAGAGCTGTCTTCACTGAGATGTTCTTTTTTTCCCATTCCCTGTATCTGCAGTTACTCTCAGTCCCCTTTCTGATGTGATTATTCAGGCAGTTTGATCTGGAACTCCATCACAAATTTTTCCCCCTTTGACTAGAGTGCACATTTCACACAGCCTTTGCATCTTTGAATTAAGAGAACTTCCAGTTAGCTTTGCCTTTGATACCCTGAGCTCCCCAACCCATCTGACTTCAATAACCAGCCTGATAGTGTGCCCATTTGAAATGAAGAACCTGTGGGCGGTGTAGTTACCAAGAACTGCTTGGTTATGTCAGCAAAATGCTGTTCTTTGGCTAACATTTTTTCTGCTAACAATTATTTTCAGCAGAAAAATTAGCCTGTGTAGAAACACCTTACTAATACATTGTATTGCTACTACTCATTCTATAAGCACTTACTTTTGTTCCCCTCTGCACTGTGTTGGGATGACATGGTCTTAGTTCCAGACTTATACCTCTATTTAATATAAATAAAATTAGTCCACTGCTGTTCATCCAGGACTCCTTTCTGGAATCTCAGTACTTACCAAACCGAAGTCTAAAATAAAACTCATTTTATTGGTTTAGTGACTACTTGGTGATAAATGATCTGTGTTCCTAATTCAGAGCACATAATTGTCACTTGGAAAGCATTTGCTTCCCAAGCTATATTTAAGAAACTAAAGGCCCACAGTTCCCTGGGGTATTTATGTCTCTAACAACAGAAGTCTTTATTTACATCCAAACTTGATATTCTTCTCTAACCCCACTTTTCTTCCTCTGCCTTGCTATGATACTCAGTCAGAGAACTTTATCGGTGGGTTCACACAAATTTAAGAGTAGAGTGACCATGAGAGTGATGTCTGGCCTCAGGAATGCAGTATAGTTTAAAAAATGTGCTTTTTTAATTGGAATAAATAAAAGTGTCCACACAATGGTTTGCAGCAGCTGCTTCATTTTAGGCAAAAACCTTCTAGCTTTTAAGCCTTTGGACCAAGGAACACAAGATGTCTCTGTTTAGGTTACTAATCCAGTAACTCAGTTCTCATTTATGCTGGGTCCCTGCCTTTCTAGCTGGTGTCTAAAGGCACTGCACTGCTAAAAGGAATTGAAGTGATTGACAATAATTTTAGAACTTCAGGTTTGAAAGCTTTGCCAAAGCTTATCCACAAAGTCTAGCCAGAGCCTTTCTATCCCACTTTCACAAACATTGAAGTGAGGTAAATAATGATTTCCAAAATGAATATCCCATGATTAAACACTGTACCCTTACCTTCCCCTAGCTGCAGTGCAGGGTCCATGAGTTCCATCATATACTCCACATTCAGAAGGACTTCAGTCAAGTTGCTGCGGGCCAACACATACATGAGTACGGGGAGGAAGTCATCTGCACCATATGGCTTCCCTGAACAAAGAGAAACACAGAGTGGTCCTAAAAACTCACCACAAAAACATATTCCAACGTAACAGTGACAACTTCTCACCCAGTACATCCTTTGCAGACTTTGGCTTATATTACCTGAAGAGTTAAAGCTCGAAATCATCAGCAAAGAAAAATGCTGAAAAGGAGAAAGTTAGATCACTTCAAGCCCAAAATATGAGCTTGAAAATTTTAGTGAGCTCTATTTCTGCCATTCTGTATTAACTGGAGAAAGAAAGACTTCAACTTCATTGGTCACAGACGTGGCAATTTTTGAAGAGTGCAAAGGCTTCTATCTTGTCACTCTGATTTGACACTGACATCAAGACTGCAATTCAGGTTGGCAATATTAGCAGGGAAGTTGTCTATATGCATTAGGGGTATTTATTCTCTTAGGTTTACACTATATGTGGGACCCAAACCCAGAAAATAGAATTTGAGACAGTGGCTTTTAGGACTGAAGACTTCTGTGTTTGTGTTCCTTCAGAAGGCAAAACATCACACTACGTGTTCCTAATTAAAACAGTCTCCCAAGAGGGAGATCTAGGATCTAAGAGGAATCATCTTTCTAGCCATGGCATCTAGCTAAGAAAACAAAAAGTCTTTTGCATTGGGCTTAGACTAGCTTTTGAAATTGGTGTGCAGCAGGTACTCAAGATTTCTGATGCTTAAAACGTATCCACAAAGTCAACAAAGTGATCTAATGTGTAATCTGTAAGAGCTCTTTGGGATCTCTGAGGATGAAAAACCATGCGTGTTAACGGTCATCATTATAAATAATTATTACTTAAAATAGAATCCAAACTGAAGCTTGGCTGCATAAATCACAAAGAACACAAGGATAACTTTTCTCCTTTGAAAGACGCTTTCACTTTCCACCGATGTGTCATAAATTCATAATGGAAAACCCATAATAGCAAGTTTCTTAACAGGCCTATCTTCCGAACACTCAGACTTGACCATTCCTCTCAACCTAATCCCAAAGCTTCCATTTCTAATGTCTTTCCTCAGACTGTGGGCAGATTTTCTCATCAGTGCATTTGGATGTGCTGGTTTCGTGGGCCACGTGTGTCTCACTTGAGAACTGCTTGCCTCACCTCAAAGAGTCAAAGCTACCCTTGATATAGCTCTGGTAAAATTAATGCTCTAGCCATTTTTGTCCCATAGTACACATGCTCTTCCATGGTAGGGCATAAATTCCTATTTCTCAAATGTTCCCACTGACTTATTTCAAATCTTTGCCATGAGTCAGGTTTCTTTTTTTGTCATTCATAGCTGACGCAAATTCTCCACTGGCAAAGAAAAATATTCTTCTGAAGCCTCAAATAAACATGAGCTTAGTCCCTGATTAAAAAAAAAAAGTGGCTTTGAAATAAACCCGGTAATATATCTAGTGGACAGAGAGTTGATCCAGTTTAAACAAAGTGTTAGAGAACGAGAGATTGTCAGAGCTGTAATTCAGTCTGTTTCTGACAGAGCCTGCACATGCCACAACATAGACAATTTATTGAATGAAAGCTGGATTAACGCTTTCAATTCTGATTGCTTTATTATGGCTGCCTTTAGTCAAAAGAAACAGCCTTCAGTCTTCAATCAAACTATAAATGGACTTTATTGTTCCATTAACATCTGGATGGACATTTTATTTGCCTGTTGTTGCCTTGGCTTATGCCTCTGTGAAAGCTTTAGCTCTGTGAAGGGTCCAGTTCATTACTGTCATATACATTACCTTAATATAAGCAGCTTAGTATTACAGCTATTTCATATTTTCCAGAAAAAAAAAAAAGATAACACAATGGAGACATGAAAATGTAATAGAAAAACCTCACAGAGAAAATCCCTATTCTACTATTGATCCAAATAAATCAAAGGGCAAGAGAATCAGTTCTGTATAAAACTAGTAGAAAGGAAGATGAAATACCAAAGATTTGGTAGGCTATTTTTCCCTTCTCTAAAAGCTTTTTCTTTATGATATAGTAGTTACAGACCAGTGGCACGGGCAGAATGATTCTAATTTCCTAAAGGCCAAGGGATTCCCAGTGCAACATTGATAGCAGAATTTTCCCTACTACTTCTCTTTTATGACCAATTCATACTGTGTCTACTAGGGCATCCAAGAAAGTTGCTACTTCGCAATATAAATTCCTATCCACTGGGAAAAAAAAAACAACCAACAAGACAAACCAAACCAAAAAACCCTTGGGGTTTTGGTTTGGTTTTTTTCTGTTTGTTTATTGTGGTTTTTTTAAATATCACTAAAGGAGATCACAAACCAGACAATGGACTGACCAACTAATGAAAGTGGAAACAGCCATTTGAAACTAAACAATTCCATGTCCCCATTTGTCAACTTTTAGGGTCAGCTGAACTGAAAGTTAGAGGACAATTTTCAAGAACTCCTACAGAACCTCTCTGTTTCTTTTTTGTTGGCTGAGAAGTGGTTGTATGTATAAAAAGGCATGGAGTCAATTATTTTTCATTGCTTTCTATCTCATTTCTACAAGCTAATTTAGATGCTTTGCCCACCAGTCCTTGTTATAAACTTTTCTCAACTTTAAGATTTTATAGGAATATTATTGGACTTCCAGCTGATTATATGGCTTCAATATGAAAATCTCTTATACCGTTTCTTTTTGAATAATAAACGCAGAGTAGGGATGTCTGACTGCAATAATGGAAAGAGAACTCGTTCTCCATATGCTGTATGCTCACAACCTGCACAAATTACTAGACATCACCTTAATCCACTTGTGGGTATATGATGCCTGATTCTTAAATATCCACATCTGTAGCTAAAGCTGAAGTCAGCAGGAGCAGAATGTGTTATTCAAGGTGGTGGTGTCCTACTCTAGATATGAATTGCTTGCTTTATTCTCCCTTCTTCCCTACAGGGTCAGGAAATATTTATTTCATAAATATCTCTAAGAAGCTTAAAATAAGCCTTCTCTTCTGCCGCAAGCTCATCCTATTATGTTTATAGCAAAGCAAATACAACGTCAGCTCCTGGCTGGGATGCAGCACTTGAATAGATGGGTATTAATTAAATACATGATTTAAACCAATTGGAATTCTGCCCAAGCCTCCATAAAGAAATTACAGACTGTTTTAACACATTCATGCATTTCTTTTCCCTCTGTGTATATTCTGAAAACCAGCAGACTGTGATGATGCCTGCACCTTGCTCTAATATTTTATGAACACTGGCATGATGTCTAGCAGCAGATCTCCAGCAAATATGGATTTTAGCCTCAGTTTATAGCTGGGAAACCTGAGCTACAGAAAGATTAAGAGAGATTTGTTCAAGATCATAAGAAAGATTGTAACTGTCCTTCCACTATCCTTCCTAGCATTTTACAGTCTCTTGTCTATCTCATACTACTTTACAAGGTTTGATTTATGATATAGTTGAATTAAGCGAGTTAATAGATGCAGACAGCATGAATCCACTTCAAAAATATATGGTTTAGAGATCAGAGGAATTTGTTCCCCATGAAAAATTTGAACTGGCTCTTTGATTCAAATGTAGAAATTGTGCTAGCTAGCAAAAAACCCAAAATCTCTAGTCTATCAGTCTTCATTAATAGTAACTTAGATCAAGCATCCTCTTCCCAAAGATATCAAAGTAAAACTGTTACGCATAGCTTTACATTCCTTCTCAGAAATGTGATGTGATAATAAGCCATGTGGTGGGATTGCTCTGACTTAGTTTTAGGAGCTTCTAGCTTGGGTTCTGCACTGGCTGCTGAAGTATTTGAGTCCAGTTTCCAACTCACGAGCTCAGCTATCCTATTGAAGACATACATGACTTTATCAACTGCAGAGCCATATAGGAGTGCATAAGAGCAGCCAATATCTGTCTGCTCAGTTCTATAGCAGGTGACAGACTTCCTTCTAAAAGCTAAGGAAGAGAAATATTCCAATGGAATATATGTCCTATCTGTCCATTTTTCCCAAAAGTAAACTACATATTGGCCATGCAAAACTATGCAAGAGAAATTATTCAAGCAGATGTTTTAGGGCCAGTCACCTAACCAATTCCATCACTAGCGCAGAACTGGTTTTGAACTATATAGTTCCAGCTACCTATGCAGTTCAAAGATGAAGCTTTATAATCTTAGGTAGTTCACAAGTTAAAAATATTGCAGTCAGAAAATTGTACCTCTATTCATTCTTTTTGAATTACCTTAGAAAGCAATCTGCCCATCTTTCAAACTTCCAACTTAAACTTAGAGTTTTCCCATGCCTGATCTTCCCCGTTGATGAACTGACCAAATTTGGCCTGTTTGTCTCACAGGTTTTTTTCACAAACCAATGCCTATTGCTGCTCTATTTTTGTTTTTCCATCAGTTCTCTTCCACAGAGTGGCAGTTCCCAGGAAGCACAAGGCCTGGTGCTCCAGGAACACCACTGCCATTTTGCAAATTTGCACCTTGTTTCAAGGTGCACCACACATACTGCAAATTTGCATCTTGTTTCTCACTCTACAAGTGAAATTTGTGTTTTTGATGAAAAGCAGAGATTCTCTTCCTACCCCACAATACACCTTTAATATTTTGTCTGAGTAAAGGTATTTCTGAAAGATACATAATGTGTGTTTTTTCTACATAAATCAGCTATGTGCCCAACTGTCCCTGTGGGTATGGTGGCACACCTTCCAAATGTAGGAGCAGCATGATTCCTGCCTCTTACTTTTTTCTAGTGCACAGATAAAATAATGCCAAAAAAAAGCCAGCCATTTTGTGGGTGGTGGGTTTCCAAACTCTTTTTTTTTTCCTTTTTGTTAAGTGCATTTTAACAAACTAGGAACCAACAGTTCCTAGTATTTTTAGCAGGCAGGTTACATGTTTTTAGGTTGTAGGTTACATTCTTGGAGGCATATGTTGCTGTTATTTAAGTTTGTATACAAGCTGGAGAAGCTCAGTGAGACACCTCAATACTATAATAATTGTCCCTTTGGGAAGAATTCACTTACTAATATCACTGCCTACACAGTACATATAAGCATCTGAACCAGTTCCCCTACATTCCTTTTATAGCCAGTAACAAAGTAATCAATACTGTCATTGGAGTTTGCCTTGAGTCATCTCACTCTAAAGCAGAAACCTACATCTAGCCAGACGAATCACCCGAACTCCATCGACTGATTCCCCAAAGTACGAAATGAGAAGCTGGGCATGATACCCATCTGTGGCCACCTACTGTATTTTGTAGTTGTACTCAGTGGTCTGTTGGGAGAAAGGTGTATTGACAAAGACTGATCTTGCCCTCCTAGTTCCTTGTGAGGAATCAGATCCACAAGTTGATCGCCTTCAACTTGAGGAAGAGATAGTAGTTTAAAGCAGCTGAGGATCTGACCCATCCAGTTCTTAGTCTTAAGTATCAGGGAGCTCAACCACAGCCAATTTATCAGCCAGATTTTGTCATATAGTATGAATTGCAATCAAATAAAAGATCTCCTCCTTTCTTAAAATATCTTGAAATACATGGTCAGACAAGGCGGACTTAAAAGTTTCACGACTCTTTCAGCAGTGCAAAGATGGGCACTACCACAGGCACTGATGTTCCTGAATAAGCCTATCCTTAGTTTTAAAGAAAACTTGGTACCTCTTGGGACATCCTGGCCAAACCAAGACTGCTGTACGTGTGCCTCAAAATGTTCAAAAATTTGTTTTCATATGGATCTGAAAAAAAAAAAGGTGCTTGATTTGGTGGTATTGGTATTTGCACTTTGATTTGAGATATGAAACCATATTCTTAGGTCAGCTCACCCTATGGTCATCCTAAGTGAATAAAGAGTGGACAAATTACAAATTAAAATAGACAACATAAGTAGTTACCATGTTATCAAACAGATAATTTTTCTGACAAAAGTAGACTGATTTTGGTCCTGCAGCAGAGGGAATGATTAGTTTTGTGTTCCACCTACTCTGATCTTGGAAGAGGAAGGAACTTTCTAATTCAGCAGTGAGGAAAAGGAGCTAAAAGAAGAGGCTGTTGCACAGGAAGCTGAGTATGGCCTCTGCTCTTCCTGTGTGAAGAGCACTGTGCTGCCTCATGGCTGGCTGAAAGCAAAAGAGGGCCTTTGCTGTTGCTCTTGAGATGGGCAGAGAGCAGGAGGAGAATTCCTACCCACTGAAATCTGGTCTGAGCAGCCCACAGCTGCTCTCCTGCGTGCCATGGGCAGGAAATCCCTGTCAGAGAAATGTTTCAGATTTCTGAATACTTGTCTTTGCCAGGTGGAAAATGAAAGTGATCTGGGTTCAATTAATTTTGTGGAAGAAGTTTCACACATTTGACTCCTAAGTGGGTCTACAGGGCATTTCCAAGTCTCTCCAAATCTCTCCAAGTCTACTGTTTTCCAGGAGTTAGAACTATAGCATTCTCCTCCCCTTAACCTCTTTTTTTCTGGTGTGAATTCACTGGGGTACGTTTCTGTAGTTCCAGGCCAGTTTTCTTCTGACCAGGCCCTGATATGCATCACTGAGAATATATAAGGGAGAGGGAACTGGATGCCTAGGGTTGAATTCAGCTTCTGACCTACATCCCGCTAGCAGTAGTACTCAACATGAGAAAACATCTGAGCTGGCCAAAATTAAGCACTTTGGTTGGCATAGCAAACCACAATGAAATCATCTGATTTCATAAATGTTAATCTTTTAATGTAGGGGTTTTTCAATTATTTCCCTGACCCCTAATTTTTGTTACATAAAATAACACAACAATATTTCGTTCAATAGAGAAATTCCAGCCCTGAGCTAAGGTGTGACATACACATAACATACCACCAGCATCAGAAAGAGACCATGTCTCCTACATGGGTTTAATGAGGCTTGCAAGTCCTTGATCTATTCTAAATTTATTCTCAAACTTAACACAACTGTTTTAACAAATTTACAGCAAATTTCCCTGCATATGTCCAAATCTTCTCATAACACCTAAGGACAGTGAGAGGTCCTGTTCACCCTGCAGCTAAGGCTCAGCCCTAGGGTGGCTTCTTACTCTGCTGTTAATGTGTCTAGACTGGTCATTGAACCTCGCTGGTTACTATCCAAGGGACAACCTTGAGGTGAGGCTCAGTGGGGACACATGTATGTATGAGTGCTCCAAGTGTTACCAGTACAAAATAAAGCAGAACAGCTAAAAGCACCTTTGGAGATTAAGAGTTCTTGAACAACCACAGGTTATTGCAAATTAATACCTGACTTCTCTCCAAATTTGTGGTCATCAGCTCACTAGTATACAAAAATAGCTCTTAAATTGGCAAGGCTGTTTGCTGGAGGAAGAGACTTCTGGTCTATCTGCAAAGATGCATCCTGTCTGCAGGCCAGTGGTTTAATGTGTGCAGTAGTGGTTGGCCTGAGGCCCAAGTTATGTTTATACTCAGAGCACATACTTCCTCACACTGAAGAAGCAGTGGTTTTTGGAATTCACTGGAGCATCAGGAATTAGTAACAAACAGTACTATCATTCTGCATCTCCTCCTCAAATTAGGCAAAACTTTGTAAAGGCCAAACCGAGAGACTATTCCCAAAGACCCATTCCTAGAATTTACCATTACTCTGCTACAAGCTGGGACAGAGCCCTGAGGATATATGGAGAGCTGCGTGAAGACCTGTGCAGAAAGGACAGGACACATAACACACACTTACAGATATCTGGGTTTTGGAGTTATGGAGCTTAACCAGGTAACATCTTATACCTTTTATTAGTGCAGAGAACTTCACAGTCACTTGCCATCCCATTCTGAACACAACCTGTGGGCAGCTGATACCAAACACATCAACCACCACTGCTACCTCCAACGTGAATATTACCACACCATCTGTATCATAAACCCTGTTCCTTTGACACATGGAGAAGGATCCGTGAGGGATACCATTTCAGTAGAAGCACTGTACCTGGGTTTCCCTGAGCCATGGAGTCATAGATGAGCTTGCAGGTCTTCAGCAAGATGGCAATTTTCTTTTCTGGGGAGTACGTCTTGTGCATGGTTGTGAATTTGTGAAGGATCTTTTCCATCACAACTGTTTCAGGCACACTGGTCATGATGCCTAGGTCAGTGGTAGTTGTGTTTTGTATCACAAGTTGGTTCTCTTTCAGCTGCTGTAAGGATCCATCTCTATTGTGTATTTCTTTTAATGAAGAATTAATTGCTTCCTTCAAAGGTTTCAGGACACATTTGTATAAAGCTGTCTCAGCAATCACTTCTGCATAGAGAAGGGAGAACACAAATGCACATGACAAATAATCAACACAGTAGTACAGGTGCAAGTAAAAGTCCTAAGGCAGCACGTGGTTGGTTATTCAACTACTACTGCATAGCTGTAAGCAGGGAACAGAACTTATATCCCAGAAAGCAAACATTTCATTACCAACACCCTCCAGAAGTCCTAGATGGGCTTGAGATGAACATCAGTGTGTGATCTCTGCCACTGGAGCTGCAGAAGACCGCCTGCTACCAGCAGTCCCTGCTCTCTCTGCCTGACCCCTGGCTGACCAGCATGACACTCTCAGGCAGCAGGAAAGCCAACTGTGGGGAGAGATGAGGAAACTCACCTAACTGTGCTTCTTTTCCAAGCCCTACCCTTACAGATGTCCAGGTGGGATTCAGCTGATTTCCCTCTCCCTCTGACCTGTTTGAGATATTCACTTTGGAATGAAATTAATTGTATCTTCAAAGCACCCCTTTCTCCTCAGTGACTGAAAAGTGGCTGTAGCCACCAGCTCAGAGAGAGACACCAACACCTGGTCAGAAGTTTCTCTACTGCTCAGTGACTTTAAATTACTCATACTTAAGACAGCTCTTATGTGACCTATGGATGAGGAAATAGTATTTATGGGTTGAGTTTTTGATTAATATTTAGCAGGAGATAAAAGACAAAAGGAAGCATGAGAAACTGTGAGAAAGTCTTGTCTGATTCCTAGAAACCAGAGGTAGAGCTAGAGGGACTGCAAGAGATCTTGTTCCCCCTGCACTGAGGCAAAAAGATAATTGGCAAAAGAGTTCATCTGCTCAGGCAGTAAGGAATGAAGCAGAGGGCAGTAAAATTTATGTATGCAAAATCCAATTATTTTAAAGAATCCAGAGAATCAACCAGCCTGAAGCAGGACAAATTCAAGTGGCAAATTTTCCATAGTGGGAAGCCCTGTTCTCCACAGGAGCAGACAGTCCTCCTGAGGCTGACTAGGCCACATCATCCTGTTAAGAAACTATCAGTGAACAGAGCTAGACCCAAGCAGGCATGTCTGTGGGAAGGTGGTGGGCAGGCATGTCTGTGGGAAGGTGGTGGGATCCTTGTACACATACATCTCTACCAAGCATAAGAAGGACACTTCTTTCTGCCTCCTCTCCAATAACCAAGATTCAAGAGAGACTTCTCTATGCTGACACCCACTCTGCCTTGAAGAAAGAGGTTATTGGGACAAAAATGGCAGGTGCATGAGAAGTGAAACTGCAGGTCGCCTCTCCTAGCTATAGCAAGGGGCTGGTAGAGGGTATGTTCTGCTGAGGAGTCTACAGGATCATGTGAAGCCTTTGCTTGATGAGAAAAAAATCATCAGGGCCTGCTGAGACTGGCAGTAGACTGTGTCTTATTCCTGGCTACTTAAGTCTTTACTACTTAGCTGGGTCCCACCTTAGCTCCTACTGGAGCTGTAGAATCTCCTGGAATCCCTGGTTACTTCTGTGGTTGACCATGTGCTGGGTCTCCCATCTCCCAGCTTGTTTTAAGCTGACTTAGGGATCCATAAATAGCTCTACACTGGTTCTCAGATCCTCAAGAAAGAGTTTCAAGCTTTCAAAAGAGCATGTGAGTGCATGCATGCACACTTTTTCTGGTTGTACAGCTTTGACTGGGATAAAAAAATCCTGCAGCTCTTTGTAGGTTCCCTCATGGATGTACATTAAACAGACCAGTCCAATCTTTAGCAAGGAGAGAAGTAGCACATTACTCCCTCACAGGATATGAAATGAGAAGCAATTAAACACCTGTAAACAGTTAAAAACAGGCAAATTTTATCTGTGGCAAAGAGGTGAATGCTGCATTTTGGAGCCAGCAGTAGTCCTACAGCAGGCAGCTCTTCCACACCTCTGAACTCTGAGGAGCATAGGGCGAAATCAAGTGATTGCTCCAACCTGTCACTCAGAATCATCATAGTCTTGTCCCTCCCTGTGAGACAGTGACTGACCCCTAATCTGTCTGCCACATGCAAGGAGTTCTCCATCCTCACAGCAGAGCAGTGAATGTGAAAGGTCACGGGGAATGCAGCTGGGGGGGGGAAGTTGGCTTTTTGTGTTTCCAGTAAACTCTGTGAGTGCTCACCTATACAGACTCGTATTTGTATAAGTGTGTATGCATATATACATACATGTATGTCTCTCTCACACACATGGACACACATCTCTTCTGCTTAAACTTTTCCCTTTAAAACATTCATAATGTGTTTTTCCCCGTCATTGGTCTCCAGGTTTTAGAGCTGTTCCTCCAAGTGCTGGCAACAACAGAGTAGACTTCAATTTATACCCCTCAGCTTTTAAGAGATGGTTTATAATTCTGTAAAGCAGAAACTGTGTCTGCATAATCCTGTCTTCATCCTCACCTTCCCAAATCATGCCCAAGGATGAATAAACCACAGTCACCTACCTAACTGTTCCTCGGTGTAGGAGGTTGGGTCTATCAGAGACTTCAACTCAGTGCTCTGCACTAAGTAACTTTTCAGCTGTGTCATCATCAACCGGATTTCTTGTAGCATCTCTGTGCTGGAGCTCTGCTTTGCCATCATCTCTAAACTGTACACTCTGTAGTCCCGCACCAGGTTACCAAAGTATGAATCCTTGTCCTGTGCCAGTTCCACTATCTTCTTCTGCAGCTTCCTGTCACTAGACAAAAAGACTGTGAAGACGTTGGACAGGTTCACAAAGGACAGCCTATTCTTGGCCTTGGCCAAGATTATGGAGTGTGTCTTTTTACCAGATGAACTACTCAGCATCTCCATGTCATCCTCTGTGCTGCTGGTAGAATAGGATTCTGGTTCGGATGCTGACGCCTGAGCTGTTGTGCTGCCTCCCACGTCCTCCAGGGACAAGTGCAAACCTTTCAGTTCAGCTGAGCTGACAGACTTGTGGCCATGTTCTGGTTCAGTCTTGATGTGTGCGCAAGTAGCACCACCTGCCACTGTAGCTGGGCTGTCCTTGCACACAGCTTGAGCTGTGGCCGTGGCCGTCTCTGCCACTGTTCTTAGCTTCAGCTGGCTGGAGCTTTGGATCCTTGGTACCTGGGAAAGCCTCTTCCTTCTTGGTGGTGGAATAGGAGGTGGCTTCCCTTTCTCAATGGCATTGATTTTTATCTCAGGCACATCCTCCTTCTTCTCTGCAGGTTCTGGCTTCATCTCCTGAAACTGTGATACAGCCCTTTTGGAAACCTCCCCGGGCATCTCTATACCCTTTTTGCACAGTAACCTTTTATCTCTGCTCTCTGTACTTTTATCTTGTTTTTCTTCTGTCCCTTCCCCTTTCCGCGTTTCACAACTTTCAGGCTTACCCGCACAGCTCTCCTCCGAGGTCCGCTCATACAGCCGTCTCCGTGGGGGGACAGAGGGCTGGGAGCCCTTCTCGGGGCTCACTGCTGAGGGCTCACTGACCGAGCAGCTCTGCTTCCTTTCTTCTTCTTTACTGTCACCACCCTCCGCTTTCATTTCCTCTGTGCTCTTTCCTAGTGGCTTAAGAAACAGCTTGTTTTCTTCACAAGCAGTCATAGGATCCTGTGGGAGCTTCAGAGAAAATTTCTGAACCAGAGCGTGAGAAGGTGGAGGTGGAGGGGGCCGGCGGGGAGACCTCCTTTCAGTGATCATGGTGGCAGGGGGGAGATCGATGGTCACAGTGTGGCTTTTAGGAGGTGGTACATCTGGAGGAAAAGGATTACTGCACTCTTCTATGAAAATAGGATTCACGAACCACAGCCTGTCATTTCCTATTGACAGCTCAATTTCACATGAGCAGTGGTTTGTGCTACTTGCAAAACGCTGGGTAGATCTTGAACTGTCTGAGTCTTTTGCAGGATGGGATAACTCTTCTCTTCTTCTGTGGTTTAAGTAGGAATCCCAAAAATCTGACCAAAAAAAAAAAAAAAAGACAACTGAAAGAAAAGAAGAATGAAAAAATGTTCTGAGAGAGTTTTAGCTGCTAATGATAAATAGAAGACCTATTTTTTATTAAAATAAATGGTACACAAGCTTTCAAACCTCTGCAGAAAACAATGTGAAGAAAAGGTTGCCTGTTTTATGTGTGTGAGATGCTTAAACCAGGGGATAAGCTCAGAAGCTTCACCAGAATCCTCTTTCTTGTCAAGTTTAAGACACTTACCTAGTAAAAACTATTAATGCTGTTCAGCATTTTCAGTGTGAGCAGGAAAGTACAAGTAACTAACACAAATTATTGCAAAAAGAGATCTATGGCTTGTTCAGTGATCATTACCCTTCAAATAGTTGTGGATACCTGAGGTGAACATGTGAAGATCCCAGATGAGTTCTGTCTCCCTCTTGCTCACCATGGGAAGGTGCAGGTCTGAGATATACAGCCTGGATCTGACATGCATCAGGAGCACAACAGATGAAGATGACTATACTATGCAGCAAGCTTATGTGGCAGAGTCTGTTCTACACAGAGGTCTGATCCTTCTTTGCAGTACAACCAGTCCAGAAACACATGATTTTAAACACCTTCCCCAGATTAAAATTATCATTAACGTCTGTACTCCGGATGACAATTATAGCCATGCCCACTCTGTTTTGCACCTGCCTGCAGAGAGAAAAGATGATGCCAAAGACTGTACACAGAAAGGAGGTATGATGAAGGACTAAGGAATAGTTAAGTACTTCAGTGCCATCAACTGTTACTAGAAAAGAAAGATGGTGTTTCAGACGCAAGTAGTCCTTTCTGTATGTCAGAAATTTCTTACTAGAATTTGCCTTTCAATAACTGTTTTTAAAAAATTACAAAGGATTTGTACATCCTTTGAATAGTATTCAGTATCACTTCATCTTTTTCCCTTCCTCCAGAGATGAGGTTTCAAACCTGTATGCCTTACAAGTCTGATTGCTTTCAAGCACTCTTAAAGCTGCTAATCCAGGGTCCACTACTGGAAGCATCAGGAAACAGGATCCAGCAAACCCCATGTGTTCTTACCAAGGAAAAAGATATAAACCTCTGAGTATACTTAGAGTGCATTGGGTGAGGACTGTGTAGATGCCCACAGATTTAGGGACAAGGGGAAGATGGGAAATCCTGGAAACACAAGGATGCAGATAACTAAATAACTATTTCAGCATGCTTGGTCCCTGGACGCAGAACTGACACTGACAGCATGCACTTCTGGGTGGATTTCGGGGGACACAAAGGGGGTAGCCACATAATGCTTGAACCCTGCCTTGTGCTTGGTGTTAGGCCTGTCTCACTGCCAAAACATCACGTACTGGGCCCAAGAGGGGATGGATGGGGCTGCACACATGTGGAATGACCCTCAGTGCTGAGTACAGGGTACAGCTCTAACGTCAAGAGGTGAACCAAAAGACAGTCCATTCCCGTCAGGATAAAACTGGGGATTTATCCTCTTGCAGTCTAGGCCAGTGTCCATGGCAAATTCAGCTTTATAAGCATGTCAATGTGTTTTCTTAGGGTGGCTGACACTAGAACAGCTTTATTCTCAGATTTCCTATCATGAGAGGGAGAAGAAGAAAAGTGTTGCCAGGAACAACAGCACTCTTGACAACAGAATTCAGAAGTAGATGTACAGATGCAACTGCACATACTGGCATCACTCTGCCAACCCCCTCACATCCGAGTCTGTCTGGGGTAGCCTTTTCCTTAAAAGCTCTGACTCTACTGGGTATCAGCAAATGACAGTCGAAGTTGCTTGTTTCAGTCAGAATATAATGCTGTGAAGTCTCATGGGCTGAGGAAATGGTGAGTAAACCAACCCACAAAAGGGAAGTTGGTTATTTTTCTCAGTAGTGGCCATGATAAGACACTGATGAAAATGCAATGCTCCACTCAGACTGAGAAGGACCACATGAGGTGGTCCTACCAAGAATTACACAGCTGCTTCAGAGTAGGTGTTTTGCAGCACAGACACACTGTCTCATAGAGCAGGGAAGGCCATTTGATCATTTTCCATTGCAGCCCTGGGTCTTCCCTTAGCTTGCACCCTGTTCTTTGAGTCTTTGGCATGTCTGTGAAGGTATGTGCTCTTTTTGTGCAATGCAATCATGCTAACTCTTCTGCTAAAATGCCCTCTGTACCAGCAAGGTCAGGCCTAGAGAGCCTGGAGTACATCCTCTTTGACAATATGCAGAACAGCCAGATCCTCTGTGGAACAATTCAGCTTGCAATAAGACATTTTACTTTTACCCCCTTGAAACACGTATCACTTTGAAATAAATAAAAAGCAACATATGAGAATTTCAGACAGCGCTATCTTTCCTTGAGGAGTGCCACTTTGGGCAGCACTTGTTATTTGTTTACTCATTTGTACCCACAAAATTTTGTTCCAGGAGGCAGTGAACAGCATTACTCAGTAGTTGAGCCTGTTTGACTTTACTAAGACAGTATGGCACTCCAGGAAGCTAACACTGTTTCCCAGGAAGACTGTACACAACCAGATTTTCTTCTGTTGTCAGAAACTTTCCCAGCATGCAATATACCATGACAAAAATGACCTCCAAGCATCACCACTTTCATGACCACCAGTACAGGAAAGAAGGAGACTACAACCAACATTGCTTTGGTGCTTGTGCTTTAAGTAATCCTTCCTTTCAGAAGTTGCTGGAAATTGTTGCCTGAATCAGCATATCCTCTGCTGGCTCAAATTAGACATGATATACTTCCTACATTTTAATCCAGATTTTTAGACTTGTTATAATAAAATTAAGTTTGCAATTTGTAATCTCAAGTTGTAAAGTAGCTTTTTTTAAAGCCATAATATTCAAGAACATTTTGACAAATTGGAACATCCTCAAAATAAAGGATATTGAAAATTATAGAGGCAAATCTGGTGGTCCGATTCAATGAAGATGCCTGAACCGAAACTAGTGGGGTATGCCCATGCCTTCTGGGAGGTATGATGCAGAAGATGCAAAAATAGACCCCTAAAGGCCCAGGGTGCTCTAGTGAGTACCTCTAAGTGAGCTAACTCTTCAACTTTCTCCATTATTTGGCTGTTTTCAACACCTGAGGGAAAACTGAAAAGCAAAGGAGCACAAGAGACAGCACTGTCATAGCTGTCTGGAGTGTGCTAAATGGAAAGGAATAGGAAGGAGACCTCCTTTAGTCAATAAAACTGCTTTTCCCATCTCTATAACTTTATACATCTTATCTAAAATTTGCTTGTTTGGTGCTGTCACTAAAAATAATGTTCCTTTTTGTATCTGATTAGTGTGAGGCGAGAGAACATGCTGGGATGATGCACATTGCTCTACCAACTAGAAATCTTGTAAGAGGAAGCAGAAATATCAAAATTCAAAAATAACACACTTCCATCAGTATTGCTCCCACACATCAGAAGGGGAAATTGCAAAGGTGTTTTTCATATAGCTCAGATGCCAGCTATTTCCAGTGTATGTAAGCTACCCTGAGGGGCTGTGCCATACTTTAGCTGTTGGAAGCTCCAGCTTTCACGGTAAGACTGTAGGTCCCACTCCCTGCACAGAGATCCAAGTGGAGGTTGGATCTATGAACTTCTATGAACTTGAAGATCATAAACATCTTCCTCTTGCATTCAAACTTCCTCAGATATTCCAAAGAAAATAGTTCATTTGTCTTCCAGTTGCATTATATCTACGCAAGGCACCCCTGTTCTCACAAGCTTTGTGGGACTTACCTATCCCCAGACTAGAGATAATTTCAAGGTCTTGAAAGCTACTGGCTTCTAATATTGCTTGTGGCAGCTTCAGAGTGAAGGGCAGCAAATCCCTGTAAAAAGAAACACAATAAAAAAACAGCACACCAATAAACTCTATAATGGATAGGAACTCTAGATTTCACTTGGTTTTAGTGATTGGATGGACTCACAATTTCAGCCCTGTTCTGCAAAGTCCTGGATGGTAAGGCATCATGGACATTGTTGCTGGTCTGGGTTGCTCTGATTTCACAAGAGATCACCAGTTTCTGTGGTGATGCTTCATGCCATGGCACTGACTTAATCACTGTGTCTTGACTTTGTACTCTGAAAACTTCAGGAATGCCTCTCACCACAGGGGAGGCCACAAAGGTTAAAATACCTTCCCATGAAAAAAAGGTGTTGCGAATGGTAATTATTGTAATTAGAAAAGCCAATCTTTTTTGTGTGGAAAGGATTTGAAGTCCTTTTTCTTTCTGTTTACCTCTCTCTCCCTACTCTGCTTCCTTTTCAAAAAATATGTGTAAGTTTAAGGCACTGGGACACAGCAAGACACAGAGGGATTAGGGAAGGAAAACTCCTCCTGGGAAAAGGTAACCCCTAGGTGAAGGGACAAACAGTGATGAAGTTGCTGTATGACACTAAAAGAATACATATATCCCTCTACTCTGAGGTATACCACTGAGATTTCTGACTGCTTGGTTTCTGGAAAGATGCTGGTTTTTTACTGAAAAAAAGATACAGTTTCTCAGAGAATGTTAGTTGAGTTTCACTGAAACACACCCTAAGTCCCAAATAATTTAGCAGAGCTCTTGGACTGGCACTGAAATGTTCAGGTTTGCCTCTTGCCCAGTGACAATTTGCTAAACCTGTTCTTACCTGAATTCCCATTCTAAAAAGGACTAGAAAAGCCAGTCTCTAAAAGGCAGCAAGGAATGGTGCAGGATCATTTTACACATTAAAAAGTTCAACAAAATGTTCTACAAGATGCAAGAAACCATTATAGAAAAAGCTGGCCTTGTGAGTAGGAGGTGTCTGCTACACAAATGCACAGCTCAAAAATGCACATGACTGCAGATGCAAGGAGGCCCGATCTGTTGATATAGGAATGCAGGGGGCCTATTTTTGCCCTTATTAAGAGATACAGACCTTACTGATGTACTGTGTACTCCATGTGCGCTAGTGCTCTGTGCACCACTGAGCACTCTGTTGTCACATTGTTTGACATAAACTGATGTGATCTCTGGTTTATTACTTTTTTCTTGGCAGATACCAGGTTTAAAAGAGGAAGAGGATCCATGGACCTTCTGCTTTCTTCGTTTGCTATTTTTATATGCATAAATAGTTCCCTTCAATTTTATTCTATTTTTTTTGTAGAAAGATACATCTAAAAATCAGGAAATATTAAGACATTGCCCTTATAAAAAAAAAATCTGGTTTTATTAATGGAGCAGCAGCTTGCAGACCTGCCACCAAGTCACCTGTTACCTACAAGTGTTATGATCTGAGATAATCTATCCAGGCCAAACTTTCTTTTGAGAAGAAAAAGAAAGTCAGCCCTTATGAGCTATTTCCAGCTATTCATAGACGATTTACTACATCCCCGAGAACAGGCCTCTCCACTCCATCTCACAGAGCGCTCCTACAAGCTGCCAGCAAATGGTATGTCAGTGTCTTTTTATTACCTGCATCTCTCAGAAAATTATTCCCTTTTTATCTTGTCTTTTGACAGCAACCTTGGAAATTGCATGAATCATTTGAGAGTGTATTTGACACTCAGAAATAACATCTGTAACAGGAACTAACAGAAGAGCTTTTCTTTCTTTCTTTCTGAGACTGTCTTAAGCCATGATTGTTTTTGCAGGAAAGCAGAAGTGACTGTGTTTTCTCTCTCACCAGCTATTTGACTAGAAATGCCAAATTCGGTTTTGCATTTGGGCTCTTCTTTGCTTTGGTATGACAGAAATCTTTGTATGGGTCCAGAGGTTAATTTATGCCTGTTCTATAGGGTCTATACACATCTAGATGGCTAAAAGTCTTTTAACTGATGAGGGTGAGACAGAGCATGGTCTCTTGCATGGAAGCAGGAGTCGTGGCCCAGCAGCGTTGAACTCAGCTGGCTGCAGAAGCAGCCCCCAAAATAGAGTGAATATGACTGCCTGGGCAAGCTGCAGCACACTGCAGATAGACTGTTCCACTACATGACCTAACCAAGTGACAAACATGACTGCCTTGTAAACATATCCTGAATCTGTTTCTTCCTCTTAAAAGGAAATAACTACTTTAAGAGTCATCAAAGTTTATATAGGGGAGGTCAAAAGTCTACATCCAACTCAAAACCAGGCCTACTGCAGTAGAGATGGGGTAAGTAGGTTGTGGAGGTGTCGCTGCAGTGTGCTTGGCACAAGGACACAGAGTAGAGGAGGCTGCAGGCACACAGGTTTAATCACACAGAGGGACTCATCAGCTGCTATCAAACCTTGTTCTAATGCAAATTACTTTACAGATCTTTTCATCTTTGTGCCCATTATGTTGGTATTTCTGTGCTGAGCAAACAAGCACAGAAAACAATCCACTGGTAGGTTTGCTAAATCGGTACCAGGTATGTGTGTATGCTTAAAGCTGCTTTAAATAAATAGTTAATCCAGGCCCTTTTTTCCTCCCTGCCCTCCTAGCTCAGTTCTCTGTCCTTTGTGTGTGCAGCCCTACAGACCTTCTTCAGACAAAGCTTCCAACTGCAGGGATAGCTGTGATTACGGTTTACCTGGCTAGAAAATGGGTGATATGGCTCTATTGTAGACACTAGCATTGGATATTGCCTCCTGGTCTGGCAGATTAGAGGATATCAGAGGAAACAGTGGGATCTGTGCTGTGACTGGATATTGGGGAAGGACGATCCAGAGGGGAAAACAAAGTGACCATGCCATCGAAGCAATAAATCCAACTCACCTACTGACACAGTAGAAGGCAACCAGTTTGAAGACATCCTCAAATACCAGGACAGATCCTTCCAGGTACAGGACTGGTAAAAACCAGAAAAGATTAATATAAAGAACCATGAAGAACTGGCTTCAAATGCAACGAGGCTAAATGCAACGAGATTCTTCAGGGAGACACTAAAGAAGAAATAGGCTGGCTTTCTGAATAGTTAGCTCAAGATATCAGAGTGCTGTGACACTAATAGAAACAATGGGAAGGAAAAAAACCCCTCAGGTCACAGCCAAAGGGTTCGTTACAAGCCCATCTGCCTCTAAGGATGTGCATCTCTGCACTACATATGGGGCTGACCTTGTGACTCTTCATGCTGGAATCTGGTTTGGTCTGGATGGACAAAATGCTCTGAAGAAAAAAAAAAGAAATTATTGTTTCATTACTATGTGTGTGGGCTCTGACCTGGGTCATGCAGACACTGTGAGCACAGCCTGTTTGCATCTCTCCTGTCTTCTCCCTCCCATTGTGTTATTCAGTGACTGCACTCTCCTTTAAGTGGTAAAATACAATCTATACCATATTGCAGAGTTGTTCACGATGACCTCCTTTATAACAGCATGCTATGGCATTGTGTAGCTCAAATCTCACATTGTTATAGAGCTTTTGGCTGTTGAGCTAGAAAAAATTACATCGGATGGTGGAGAAAGTTTCAAATTGACTGACAACCCAAGGCAGAGAGAAAGACTTGGTTCGGCGCGAGAGATCTGTTCATCTTTGCTTCAGCTTTACAGTCTCACAAACTGTCTATATCTGTTTGTACACAACACACCATAACAAACAGATAATGGTTGAGGAAATCTGCAGTGAGTCCTCAGAAATGCCTGCTTACTGGTTGTAAAGAACTGGAGGCCCAGAGTCACACCGTTCACACCACAGGAGCATGCCGGGAGTCCCTGGGGAGCAGCACCGGCTCCCACCCATGGCAACGCTCACAGATGCTGTGCATCTTCCTTCACACTGTTCTCTAGGCCACAGTTCAGAGCTGTGGACGTGAAGCTCAGCTACTGTGATTCAGCTTCCTCAGTCAGCCATGATTCACAGCCCTGGGAAATGTCTCCAGATCCTTGCCATGCCTGCCTGGTTATTAGTCCCCTACAAAGCAGGGCCTCTAGCACCTGCAGGAGGGAGGTATCCACCTGGCTCTCCTCTCCCTTGCCTCTATGCACTGGCTCTTGTTCTCCAGCCAGCCGATAATCGCACTGGAAAGAAATGCTCAAGACTGTCTCTTGTTCAGCTTCATAGCTCATTCCCCAAACAAGGCATTTCCTCCTTTTACTTCTCCCTTTGGCCTAGCCCAGGCCCAGCAGGCTGCTATTTTGAGTTGAATACACCAATGTAGGTATTTTTTAAAGAGACAAGGGGCATGTAATTCTCAAAAGTCATTCCTAACATCAGTTTGTGGCATCAGCACAAACAGATTAACCTCAGAGTATGCACCAATACCATACTGCTATATGGAGTTTAAAACATATTTCAAGCAAAACAATCTCTCTCCCTTACTTTTCTTTCACAACTGGAAAAATCATGTTTGGCAAGTTTTTTCTTTTTCCATAATAAGAATCATGTTTCAGTCACGGATTTTTCATTAAACATCTACCATGAAAAATTCCTGTAGTCTGAAACGCATCTGCTTCGCAGTTCTGACACAGGAAACAAAAATAAAGACAAAACCCAGTTCTGTTCTAGAGAATGAATTAAAACCCAAGAGTCTGAACTCATTCAAATCTCTGACAATTAAATAAAGTCCTTTGTGGAGATGCCGGTTTTAAGAGCATTTTTTTTCTGTTAAAAACCACATGTTCACTTTGGCATCCTGAGTTGCAGGTGTCTGTAAGAGAGCAGGCTGCACCTGTACATGTTCACATACATGAGCGAATCACTTGGATTTGAACTATTTATTGTTTCTGTGCCAGGAAGCTCTGCCATTTGGGAGCTCCTCTGAGCCCCTCCATGTCAGGAGTATTCACATACAAGTGCCTTGTCACCATACAGCTACTTTTCCTCATATATATAGTTAAATAGCATAAACCACCACAAATCACGAGGAATTATATAGCTAAAGCAGACTAGGTACAAAAAGCTGCTGGAGCCTAAGGACAGAAGTTTTCGGCAGGTGGTATACATAAATTGGACTGTCCCTGCTCTGAGAGGTCATAGGAGGTAACAAAACCAAGCATATTTTTCAGCAGGCTGGAATTCATCATACAGAGACCTGCAGCTCTCATGGGATATTTTTGGGCAGCCTGCGAATAAGCAAGAATAGATGGAATAATAGTAAGAAGAGTGCTTTAGATAGGTCATTACTCAAGGTATTAACACCATCAGGACCAGTACTCAGCCCAAAATTTATTCTGAATAGTGACAGTGTCAAGCAGCCTGCACAGGTCTGCTGTGGCTACTTGGACACACTCCCAGCACAGCACTCATGGGGAAAGCATCACAATCTCGTGCGAGGAACACCTTCCTTGAGAGAAACCATAATACTTCCTTAATATATTTTTATCTAAACACCTGGTGACACTACTGATAAGTAGTGCTTTGCTGTTGGATGGCAGATGATGGGTTTGGTACGGGAACGTCTCTTGTGGGAATGGTTGTCATTCACTTGTGGAGACCGTTAAGTGGGTCCTGCTACATGTTTCTTGTTCTCAGAAAGACACAGAAAATAGCAAGTTTGTACAGCTAAAAGGGCTCTGTTGACTCTTGGGGACAATGTATGTCTCATTCCAGTGCCATTACTGCCCTCAAGGCACCCTGCTCTGAGAAGACAGTCAGGAAGAGGTGCTTTTATCTGGCTGTGGATGAATTGTGGTTATCTGAGGGGACATTTCACTGACATGAGCACTGCTGCTTAGGGAGGGATCATGACGCTGCCATTTACAGGAACTCATGACTTTTGCAGAATCTAGAAGCAGACATCTGCCAGGTTGCTGTAATCCTGCTGAAAACTGCAGAGACAAAAGTCACCTTTTTGGGCTCATAAAACCAGACCCAGGGCACCTGAAGAGCAAGGAAATACTTACATCTCACCATAACACTGGCAGAAAGTCAACAATGTGATCAAAAGCAAGAGAAAAATAGGCTGGGTTCTGTGAGCAAAACATATTGCCACAGCATATTAAGTTTTACCTGAAATTTAGAAGCCCATAGAAAAATATCACCTTCAGGAAATAAAAGGGG
>NW_016690223.1:660368-733933 GCF_001604755.1 Lepidothrix coronata
TGAAACAAAGAGATAATACAAAGAAATAATTGATTTTTTATTTTTTTAATGGGTGATAGGAGCATTAGCAACACAAGTTAGTGGTTCGTTGTTGAGCATACTCTGTTTTGTGTCCTTTGTGCAACTCAGTAAGTGAACAGGACATGGCCAGGTTATGAACCGCTATAAATATTTATGATCTTCTCATTTTTCCCTTTAAAATAGCAGCATGCTCTGAAGAGTGTCATCTTTAGGCACTGACTGGAATCTGTATTCATGTTTACTTTACTCTTTAGATCTCCCCATCATTTCTTCATCCAGATGCAGATGGCTTTGAGTCACGCTGTCCCTGAGCATTCTGCCTTCCTTTCCTCATTGATTTTTCTCCACAGGGTTGTATTTGCTAGTCCTATTGTTCTGGTCACTTGGACAAACCAACCCAATTTCCATCTTACTGCTTACGTAGGCTCATGGGACCCAGCTACTTCAGCTTCTTCTCTAATGGCAGTATTAGTCTTATTCACTGTTTCTGGTATCTAGGTAATCCTTCAGAAACATCTGAATTCAAAGATATGAATTCCTTATTCTGCAGCTGTTATGTTGATAGAGGACTACTGAGAATACAACTATCCTCAAAAGTCCTGATTGGGTGTTCTTCTGACGCTCTCATTTTTCCAGATTCTGGCGAATGCGAGATTTATCATCATGGGTGTGATTCCACTTTTTAATTTCTATTTTCAGGTTATAAATCCATAGTCTCCTAACAAGAGATGTTTCCCTCCTTTAATGTAAGTCTCTGGTTTGATATCATAGTTGCCATGACCTTGCTTGCACTGACCTTTGCAGAAAGCAGCACTGGACAGCTTTCCTGCTGTTGTGCCCCCCTCAGCAAGTAAAGCTCACTGTGAAGACGGGAACTCTCCAAGGCAGAGGTTACCAACTTTCCTACTCCCAGAAACTGACATTCCTGGCTGTTGCAGGTTAGCAGTTTCCTGCCCCTGGGGAATGAGTCCTGGCTGTAGGGACTGCAGTGGGTATGGGTACAGAAGCTGCAGTGTCTACTGTAGCCCCGGTGCTGAGGCTGTTGTGTCTGTCATGATACGCTGCGCTTGTTCTACCTGCTGTGCTTTACAGCAACGCACAAGAGTGTGATGTAATTCCTTCAGGTTATTGTTTCAGTGCTCCAGGCACATGTAAATCTCCTTCTGGCCCTTTTTCATGCACTTGGCTCATGATGGTATTAAGAGAAAGAGCTTTAGCTGGATGTTGCTAAGGAGGGAAATTTAGACTACACAGATAGAAGTCCTTAGTGTGTTTGTGGTATGTTTCTGCAACAGCTCCGTTTGTTTGAAAGTTTCTACTATCTGTCCCTCACATTGTTTCTTGTGCTATTTCTTGATGACCTTCTGGACAGTACTGTGTGGCCTTTGGGTGCTGTGTTCTTGTAAAACATTGTCAGTGTTTATCTGTTTTCTCTTCTCAAGGCCTTTTTATTTATTCTGTGATCTGATGCCTCTGCTTCTTCCACCTCATGTCTAAGCTGTAGTTTATTTTTTGGTTGCATAATTCCAGACTGTCTTGGTCAACCTATGTCTGTTTTGTCTTTCTTCTCTTTCCTAGTGATTCTTTCATTAAATTGTCAGTTGTTTCTGGTTTTTCCCCTCATCAAGGAAGGGCTAATAGTTCCCTGGTTTGAACTTCTGCCAGAGTCTGCCGTTGTGGATCCAACTCATGCTTTCTCACAGGATTTCAGTTTTATGGCTTCCTACAGAGTTTAATCTTTCTGGCCATGATGCAAAAAATCACTGATCATAGCTGTTCCTGGGAACTAATGAAAGTGATAAAGTGTTAATGAGCTTGGTTCTAGAGTGTAAGAGAAATCTATTTTTAAACTGAGTTTTTCACAAAACATAATTATGTTGTACAGAATTAAATTATGCCATTAAAGAAGATGCAAACCACAGGCTTTTGCAGTCTTCTCAGGCTGGGGCTGAGTAGAGGGGACACTCAGTAGACATGACTGTTTCCCTCTGTGCATATTCTGGTGCTAAGAAAAGGAATTGTCCTCACATCTAACAGCACAGGGGTCTGGGTCACTCCACCGTGTTTTGGTTCATCCACATTCACCCAAGCAGACAGGCAGCACCTTGGTACCCACTAAGATTTTATGCCTTTAATTCAGCATAAAATCCAGGTGCTGCCTGGCCTCATTGTCTCTGCTGCAGGATGCTTGAGCAGAAGTGTGTCACAGGCATTTTGCTGTTCTGTTTCTTCCTCATTGTGATCAGTGTTTCAGCAGGGGTTGGGAGGGTGTCTCTCACAGGTACTTCAAGCACAGCTAACCCAACTAAAAGAAAACTGTCACAGCTCCTCAAGTGCTTTCCTTAAAGTATCCCTGTGAACAGCAATTTCAGGGATTAAGAGCAGAGCACAGTGTGGAGAATGGTTGTTCCATTTCAAAGCACTTGACTTCCTAGTTAGATCCTTACCCTATATCTCCTTTCCAGGTATGGAATAAACACCTGAAAATCTGTGGAAATTCCACTGTTTCTTCAGCCAGAGACTGGGGAGATCTGGGATTTCTTCCAAGGACTGAGTTTTAGATGTAGCCACACAGGGTCTGTTTTTGCAGAGATATGGGGGAAAACACGGCCTTTCTGAAATGATGAGGCTGAGAGGGCTCCCAAGGACACCAAGGGGAGTAGGATAACATATTCAATCGATGTGGTTGGTGCAGTAAGCAGCTGAGCCAATGCTGGGATCATTGCTGGAGAAGTCACATTTTTGCAAGTCATTCAGCACCCACTCAAACATTACAATGTCATTACAAGATTTAGGCTGCCCAGCTGCCCATTCAAACTGTCTTGGCTGAGGGCTATGGCTGACAAGACAGACTGGATATATATACTTGTAAGTTGCTTTCAGAAGGCAAATTTCTTCAGTCGAACTTTGTTAAGCAAAAGAAGCATTCAGATATACAGAGGGTCTCCCCTGTGCCTCATGTAACAGGAAGCAATGCTATGATTTGGAATTCTGGGGCTTTAGTTTTTAGCAGCAATCTCCAGGCCATATGGACAACCTTGAGAATCAATGCTAATGTGAAAAATGTATGCTATCATACAGATGTATTTTATTAAAAAACGCTTTTTTTCCCATTTACTTTGGAGAAAAGTCTATTTCTCTGGCTCTGAGATACGCCATGAAATACCATAGAGTTGAGGTTAATCATATAGAAAAAAGGAAGTTTTCTGAGCATTTTAAGGGAAGCCACTCAGTATCCAGAACCACATTCTGCCTGAGAGGCTTCCAGGAAAAAGGACTTTTCCAAACAGGACACTTTCCAAAGGTGAATGACGAAAGGGAATAACCCGCTCTGAAATGACAGAGGTCAATAGGGTGGACAAAAAATGGAAAAAAATTACATTTCTGCTTCCTAGAGCTGCAATCTCACCTAATTGTCAACCTGATGAAAGAAGCTCTTCTGATTCCCACTTCTGAGTGGGATAGATTGCACTGTCACTGACTTTGAGAGTCCTACTCAAAGGTCAAAGTATGAGGTCCTTAATGCCCTCATTTGAACAGTGTCTTATTTACCTCATTTACAAGTCTAAACTCTTGTTTATTAAGCTCTATAAGATCTTCCGATAGCAAACACTGTCCAAGGACAAAAATTATAATTTGTTCCAGTTTAGCCCCTGAGACATGGACACTTGTATTATGGGTATTGATTTAGAGTAGCTGTTTGGGTTGTGTTCAAGGTACTAAGCAGCGTAGGGTAAGACAATATTATCCTGGGACAGCACGCATAGTCTCTAGCTCTGATTACACACAGATTTTACATTACGCCTCTTGGGAGTGAAAAATAAGCCAAAAAAAAAAAAATCCAAAGTGAGGGTTAACAAAGCTAACAAGACCCTGAGGGCTTCTTTCCAAAAGGCTTTCTCAACAATCTATCGATTTAAAGCTCAGAGTAAAAATGAAAGTGTTTGTATGGAGAGAGGGGAGGTAACTCTTCAGGATGAGAGCTTAAATAAAAAAAAAAAAGCCACCAACTATAAGCAACCAGAACGTTTCCAAAACAACTTTGAAACTGCATGGAAACCTGGCACTGTTACATCTTGAAAAAGCAGCTGCACAAGTGCTTTGTGTTTTAAATGTTTTGATTTTAAAAGCGTTTTTTGTTTTAAAATAAGCAGTGTGTCAAAGCAACATGGAACTCTGCTCAAATGAGAAGGACTTGATGAGACTTTCTGCTTTCCTTGTGCACGTCTGCATTTAAAAGAGAAATTATGAACTTGCACAATAGGTTATAAAATATGTCCTCATACCATGTTTTACAATATCTCCCAGGACCTCGGTCACTGCTCTTGCCAAATCAAAATTCTGGGCTCCTAGCTCAGAGGAGTCTCCTGAATGGGAACTCCTTAACTCTAACCCAATTTTCAGGGTTAATAGTGTTGCGGATAATGGAGAACTCATCCTTGGCAGGCAGACTGACCTTGAGAAAATGTCTAGGGTGACTAGAAATCATTCAGTCTCTATCTCCAATCAGACCACAGATGGTAGACGAGACGAAGATAATGTCTCTTGTGTCCTTATTACAGCCCACACAGAGATGGCCTTTGACCTGATCCTGCCTGTGGAGACAGAGGAGATCCAGAAAAAAGGAGAAGCAAAAAGGCACTCTCAAAGCTGAAGACCAGTGCTGGGGCTGAGCTGCCCAGTTATCCCATGCCATGGGGCAGACTTGCTCAGTGGTAGTTTTTTTCTTGCCAAGAAGCTGCATAGGCAATGGTAGACTTTTCTCTCTAACAGGAAACACGCAGAAGCAGGGGAAATTAGCCCATGCTGGGCCCTGGATGATGCAGACAGATTGTTATCTGTGTCTGAGAGAGGCTAATCTGAAGATAACTAGGGTAGCTCTACATCTACAACAGGAACCGCATTAAAAGATAACATTCCTCAGTCTGCTCTCCTTAATGGCAAGGTGTCTGCTGCACTGAACAGGAGGAAAATAGGACACTAGGTGCATGCCCAGAGGCCTCCTTATATGCAATTAAACTCCTTAAAATTTGAACCCTAAGGTTAACTACATATTCAGCTTTTCCATTCTCCCCTGCTAAAAATATACAAAATTTTAGTCATCAATTGGCTAATCCTTGAAAAAAAAAATAGTCTTGGACAAGTTCTGCTGCTGAAATGTATGATTTCTTAATTGAGATGTAATCAGCCAGTTTTGGTGAAAGAATGGAAGAGGGATCTTCTGTCCCAAGGGTGTTGATAACTTGTTATTTTTTTCTAGCACATTTCTGCTTTTTTCAGGCTAATCAGGCCCAGAACAGTTTCTTACTTTGCCTCAATCACACGCTCCATCATGCAACAATAAAAGGAAACATTCCTCTAAAGTAAATTGGAAAAACTGACTCTCCTCACAGTACAGCAGCGGAATTGCCTGTCAGGCTATACACAGAAAGCATACCAAAAAACTGAATAGTTGTGTTGATACCTCAGTGCTGAACAACGTCAAAAGCTTGGCAGGCAAAAGGTCTCCTTGCAGCCCAGTAAATACAGTGCTGGTCAGGAGCTGCGCTTGTTCAGGGCTGGTGATGCACAGCTGGCCAAGCCCCTTCAGCAACCTGTGCCTCAGACCTCAGGCAATAAAACCAGTGTCATGACACTGAGTTCCTTGGGAAAAGTCAGCTGAATTCAGCTAGGCAGGGTGGAGAAAGGGCAGCTTCTCAGCACACTGCCAATGATGCTCTGCCTCAGTAAGGTTGGCGGCTGTGGGGCAATTTGGCCACAGTTTGGCACCGAGTTCCCACCCATCCCAAGAGTGCTTTCACACTGTCTGCAGCCTCCTCTCCCGGCACAACAAAGCAGTTCTGATGGGCTCCTGCCTCCATGGTCAGCCTTCTTTCATCTTCGCCCAGAGCACACTGGATGCTCATACAGTCATCCAGCACTACAAGATGTGACCCCATCCTTGGTCACCTACTGCCCTTCTCCACCTTGTTCTCAGACCTCTGTCTCCAGTCTGCCTTCTCAATGTCATCCCTTAGCCACTCCAGCCCCTTATCACTTTCTTCTTTCCAGACTTTATTTCACATAACCCAGCACATGGTAGCACCTCTAAGGAAGCATTGCCTCACCACACCCTTCTGCTTTTACATCCACATTGCTTACTCTTTCCCAGCTATAACCTGCATGAGACAGGGACCAGAGGGGCATGATGCATGGACACAAGCAACTGACAGATGAGGAATGGCAAGAGCTCTTCTTGCGACAGTAGTGTCAGCACAAAGTTACAGTCTGAACCCACATAAAACCTGGCTCCTGCCTCTCCTACAGAAAGTGACTACACCCTTTTCCATCTACTTTACTTGTGCTCATGAGGCTACAGTACCTTAACTACTAGTTACTGGGACTACTGATGTTTTTGCCTTATATACATATACATATATATATATATATATATTCAGTAAAGGCATATTCTGTAGTTAACTTGAAGATGCTTAATGACATTCCTGGCTGGTAGACAAGTCTCCAGGGCAGTTCATGAGCTGGCTGCCAAGGTAGTCTCCTCTTTGTCTGCTTTATTGCTGAATAGCATCATGGGGTACCAAAAAAACCCCACACAACCCTAAAAAACGACTACCTTGATGTTTTTGCTCTGTAATGTCAGGTTCAGCCTCTAATCTATTCAGAGGAAATCAAAGGTATAAATAGTCCTACCCTGCTTTTCACGCCTTAGTTTGCAGAATTAAGAATTATTCTTTCCAGCGTTGAAAGCTGCAGAGCTTTCACTGAAGGAGGCCAACTGTGCTGGTTAAAGTGACCATTTAAAAAAGAACCGTGGTACCATTACAATGATAACAGAAGTAACCAAATATGCTTGCTGACAGACCTTTCTGCCTGCAGTCTGATAAGCCAGAGATTGTCTTGAGAGGTTTGATTTGGGAAGCATGGAACGTACAGTCACCCCTTGGATTATCCCTCTCCAACTGAAAAGTCTCTTTAATATCTGTGCAAAAACAGTGCTATTGATGCCACATGATGAAATCTATTTCAGCCTGCAGCAAGCTTAGCTCTCCAATATAGTAAGGGGCATATAATTGCATCCATCGGGCATTATTGGGTCTTTTCACATATGTTGAAGTACCTGATTTGAGGTAACTCCAAATCTGCACTGATTAAATAAACTGAGCACACTCTATCTTTCTCCATATACAAGAAGAGAAGGAAACAAAGAAAGGAAGGTTATGGGGTTTGGGGAGATCACAGGAGAGACACTAGCACAGGAAATATTTAAGTTTTATTGATTTTTCCACAGCCATCCTTCTGTAAATCTCAGCAGTATTTCACCAAGAGCCTGGTCCTTAGAGAATGGGAACTGCTTTTGCTGCTCTACTGAGGCATCCTTTCTGAGAACTGCTGTCTGCCCCAAACTTGCCCACAGCCTGACTCAGACTCACTGGCTGGTTCCCTCTTATGGAATCCCTGAGACTGTCAGGAACCCCAGGAGGTCTCTAGCCCAAACTCCTGCCTAAACCAGGGTCATCCATGAGGTCAAACCAAATCACTCAAGGATTAATCCAGCCTTGAAACACTCTCATGAAAATTTGCGAGTGCTACTCAAATAAATGGTTCATCTTAGAAGTCAGGGGCATCAATACCAGCACATATGTCAGTTTATTCACATTCATGAAGTCAAAGATCCCATCTTTCTGACTTCAGTCAATACTGCAGATTTCTACCTTTTTCATCTTCACTCTAGTTCAGAAGGGATCCAAAATAAATGCAATTAAAATTAATTTTTAAAATGGCAGATTGCCTTCTTATAGGTTGTTTTCCTATGTCTTCTGTTTTCTGGGTATTTCCAAAATGTTAAGGTTCTCCGCATTTGTGATGGTTATTTCTTTTTCTGGAAAATAAAAAATTTTATCTATCTTCATTCTACTTCCTGATTCCAGCAGGCAGAGTGTTAGCAAAAAGACTTGCAAAACTGAGGAAGCTATTGCAAGAGCTGTCAACACTTCCACAACAATATTCATATCACAAAGTTCATCTGCACAACTGGCCATTCTCATTAAAGGAGCTAAATTGTCAGTATGCTGCAGTAACTGAGCTATCCTCCTATTTTTTCCCATGACCTCATTTGTGCAGAACTTCAATGCAGTTCACATGGGAAAGTACCACCTGACCATGCTATGACATGTTAGCAATGAGTACTTTGGTCTCTGAGTTTGCTAATCCAGCCTTTATTTTATGTATTAAAATAAACATTAACAAAATGAAACAGGAAAATCTGCCATAATGGACTGTATCTGGCCATATCAGCCAGGGTGCCAGTAGAGTGCAATAAGCAAGTCCACTGTCAGCATCTGAAGGTGTTTGAGCCAACAGAGAGCATCTGCTGAGTTGTTCCTTGTCTATCTTCCTCCTGTTCCCTGCCTCATGCTTGCTTTGTGAGTCCCCTCGCGTGGCACTTGAACCCACTGACCCATGCAGGGACACAGGCAGGAATTTGTATCCTTTGTATCTGAGCTCTGCCCTCATGGCAGGCATGCCCAGATCCCTCACCTCATGAAAGCTGAGATGTGAAGACCAGGGCTTTCAGCAGCTTTGTTTAGAGCTAAGCCTGCAAAAATGAACAAAGTCTAGACCCCTCTTACTCTAATGCCCCTCTTGTAAACATGTTGCTGCCTGATTACTGTATTGCAATTACCATCTGTTACTGCTACATGTCCTTTTTATCCTGTACAAATTACACTGGTCTATAATAAAAAACTGGGTTTTCCCCTGTCTATACTTGGGAAGGAGGAATGGTAGTGTTGAAGTGACTGAAATAACTTGGTAGTGATTGACAAAGTTGACTTTGCTTGCTTTCACAGCTTTAGACAGCACCTATTTGGGAACATTAAGGCAAGAAAGTATATTGTGAAATCTTAGCCCTTAAGTAATCTGTTCCAACTGATTTCACCCTTCCTAAAATCCAGTGTTGAAAGGAGCACCTTTACTCGTCTAAACTGCTGTTTGGTCTCCCGAGCAGGGCTGCCTTCCTGCTGCCTCTATACCTGGTGTAACTCTTCTGTCTGTCCTGATTGATAGAGTCCACTAGGAGGTGAATGTACAAAGTGGTCAGGTCCTCATGAACTTTCATGGCAAACAGGTAAAAGCAGTTAGAGCATTAACCAGGCAGGTAAATTGCTGCCATGTGTTTCACTTGAGTTGTGGTGCTCTCTTAAATCCCTACTGTCTATGTCAAGCATTTCATATCAAACTCCAGTCTCTACTTCCTGAGCTCAGCCTGACTTTAAGAAAGGCCAAATAAGGTGACCTGGGCAGACACTGGATTTCTTTATCAACATAGTTTTTGCTACCAGACTTGCAATTTTGCAGCAGCGCTCAGTGATTGCTCTTAAAGTGCTTTTGAGTGCAGTAATTGCCTGTACTTTTTCTGTCAGGGTCTGTTGTGGGTCCTTACCATAAGCCCAAACCACATAACCTGAAGTACAGCTACTGTCCATAAACCAGAAATTGAGCATAAGCTACCGTGTCCAATGGCACCACGTCTCATCCTTCAAAGAAGGTATTAATCGTGCTCTGGACATTTTCGTGTTACTTGGTGATTGTTTATTTTCGTTTTCCTGTTTGATTGTGTAAAGGTTATTTCAAGACCTCCGTTATGCTCCAGCTTATTCAGAGTTGATCTCCAGAGAAGATGGGAGGGTCAGAGCACACAGAGTTTTAATTTAAATTTCATAATTTTCCTCTAAGAAATTAAATAACCACAGTACAGACAAGACTTCGCTACAAACCCCTCTTTCAGCTGTGCAATCATCCATTTTGTCGGTCTCAGCCCAGCCTTGGCCTTGTCTGCTGAAAAAGATGCTTCTGAACAGTTACACCCGATGGCAGATTGCCCCATGCAGGTATAGCTTAAATAAGGAAAAAGTACAGCAACTCCATAACATGGGTTCAAGTGAACTGCCTCTGGAAAATAAACTTCCAAGTGAGCAAAGCCAGTTGCAGCAATGGAAGGCAGGAGCACAATCACAGGAGCAGGCACCCATGGCAATTTTAGGCCAGACTTGAACTACTTAGGACATGATCCTGAAGAGTTCAGTACTGACTTGGCAAATCAATTCCATTGTTATATCTATAAAAAAATTCTAGTAACATGAATAACATGTTCTTCTTTATTCTGTGTAATTGCAGATACTTCTGTTTAGTGTCATTTTGCTTATTTGGAATGGAATCCCATCCTCTTTTTTTTTTTGGTACAGAAGAGTTTGGGAAACAATTACTACCCATTCCACACCAAAGCATATATGAAAGACTCCTGAGAAACACGTAGTCAACACATGTGTTTCCTGAAATCAATTATTTTCAGCTATTATTCACAAAATTTCCCAGGAACAAAGAAAGCATTAACCTCAGTTTATGGTTATAGAACATTCTTCCATTAAAGGACTTAACCCCTGTGGCAAGTGTCTTCATAACTCTTTGTGAAAGTAAAAGCTACTGTCACTACCTACACCACGTGGTCTATCATACTCAGACACTTCTTTCAGGCTCTCCGTGTATGTTACTCCAGAAATGTACATTTACTTTAAACATCTGCTTCTTTTCTTTTTAATACTGCTACAATGGAGCTGATGCCAGTGGAATGACTTCTGGTGGCATATGCATAAAGAGGAGGGGGAATTGACCTGAAGTTACCACCAGTTTGCTAGGCAGAGCCAAGGGCAGGAGTTAGCTAAGGAAACGGTGCTCAGTTCCTGGGATGTGAGAGTCCAGGGCTCCATCTTGGAACGAAGCAGGAGTAAAAGACAATTCTCAAAACAGAAAGTGCTCAAAGTAGTCAAGATTTTAGCAGAGATTGGGAGGTAGCTCCCAACACTGCATCTCTAGATGGAAGAAATCTTGTAACAAGTTTTAGCTCTGGTTGATTTCCACTGTTTTGAGTAAGAAGTAAGGGATCTTTCAGGCCGAGAGCAAAACCACAGAGATCCAAGGCTTTGAAAGTTGCCAGGTTTCTCAACTTTCTGATTAACCACATAGCGCCCGGTATCTGCTGTTTGGTCTCTACCATACCTTTTGATGCCACCAGGATTTAGCCTTCCTGTCTCTGGACGAATTACACCCAAAGAGGAAGAACCAGAAGAAATTTTTAAAATCCATTCTCCTGTTTCATGACTCTAAGGGCTACTTCAGAGAACAGGTGAAAATTTTCCACAAAAAAAAAAAAAAAACCAAAACGGTTTCATTTCTTGATTTGCTTACCTAGTGGGTTCTTTGGGGATTTCCATGTAAAAAAAATATATATCACAATTAAATCCAGTCTTCCCCTCAGAAAACTGTACTTCCCTAAATGTCTCACCAAACATCAACAAAGCAGATCTGATATGGGGAAAAGAAAGAGAAAAACAATGATCCACTATTATTTGGCAGTGCAATGCTAAGAAGCTTGTATTTTTTTCATACATCATTGAATGGCTATCTGTATATGGATCACAAGGGCTGGGCAAGAACCTCCCTACTGTCATTATGACACCAGGGAAAGCCTCTTCAGATACTATCTGAAAAGTAGGAAGGGATGAGAATGACTTTTTACAAACAGCTATGCAGCAAATTGCTGCTATTTAAAGCTGCATATGGTAAAAGTGAGAGGTGGATACCACTGTGGAGATGGCACAGAGCAATCAGCAATCATGTCAACCTCTAAGGTTAGCACATCCTTCTTTGTGTCTCTTGTAATACTGAGATTGCACTGAGTCCTCCTAAGGACAGGAATTAGCTGGCAAAGTGCTTCAAAATAGTAAGTGGTTGCAACTTGAATTTTGCTGGTTACAACTTGAATTTTAACTGAAGGTAGGATCTCCATAAAATTGGAACTATATATGTCAAGGCAAATTCAGCTTTCGGTTTACATCTGAATGCATCAGGTCTGTGGAATCTAACAAGCTGAACTGAGGTAACGGGGAGAAGAACTTGTTCCCACTTCTTCAAACCCTTTAGGAGGAGCCAGGTCTCAGAAAGGGGTGCGTGACACAGATCATTGCTTATGTGTCAACTCAGAAAGGAAATACTAGGAGCAGGCCAGCAAAATCAAAGCTACTTGGTCCCCACTACGGCCGAGAAGGGGGAACCTTGAATGACAGGGGAATTACAGATGGTCCTTTGGGAGGTCCTTTTTGAGTGCAGACCCGAAGAGTAGGTAGTTCTTGGAGGATTCACCTCTGTTTGTAATGTTCAGTGGCAAGCTGAAAGTTCCTTGCAGCAAGTCCCTCCCTGAAGAGGGATTCTCTAAAGTTGAAGGCTAGATCCTTGGAAAAACCCTGCTAGTTCACAGTGGTCCTCAGGCTAAGCAAGATGGAGTGTTTTACACACTTTCAGGGGTGTAACAGTGAACTTTCAACTGACTTGTGTTCCACAGCAAGACAGCATCTCTGGGGTGCTCAGAGGTCTCCTAGCCTGACACACACAGAATAACAGGAAAGAATGAAAAGCACTTCATTAAGCTGAGGCAATCCAGCATACTTATCAAGGAAGGTCAGGTTCTAGTCTTAATTCTTTTAAAGCATTCAGACAACACATAATTTTATTTTTGAAAAAAAGTTTAGAAGGCAGTGGAGTATATATTTGATATATTAACACAAAGTTATTATATCAAAGTTAATGTATTAGACTCCATGATGCAGATTTACCATCTCCTTTTGCACCAGACATAGTACTTTGGCTTTACTAACAGGAATTAATTCAATGTCTTCTAAACTTAAAAGCCAGACTACTTACCCTAAATGAGAAGGGAAGCAAAAGCATGACCATTTCCATACCCAGTATGTTGTTGTCAAAACTGTGCGGGATGGAGAACTGAGAGGCTTTCTACAGCTCAACACTAACAGAACTCCAGCTAAAAGTAACGTGAATATCCACCATGAGCCTCAGGGCCACTGTGATTGCTGCACATGTGGTGGCAGCCCTCCTGCTTTTTGAATGAGAGCTGAATTTTAACTACCCTTTTCTACTTAATTGGCCACTTGCATGAAAGTGGTGAAAACTGATTTAATTCTTGTTCCTATAAGAAAGCTGTGTCTCTGAACACATATTTTGCAATAAGTTAGTGACAAATAAGAAATAGCAAGCAAATAAGTTAGAAAAGCATGGCAGAAAATCTCTCTAGCTAGGCTAGCTCAGTAACATTTTTGTACTACATTTTACTTTGCTTGTCCTCAAATAAATCAGATTTTATGGGACAGGACAGGAGTCAAGAAGTAACATTTCTATAAATGAAATTTTTTAGGATGACAGGATTCAATTTTTTAGTTTTTATCCAAAGGAAAACTTGAATCATCAAAACCCAATTCCCCACCATGCAAAATCTAAGCCCTAGGTCAAGTTCAAATAGCTAAATAAAGAAGAGTTCCCCTACCCCGCAGCTAACCCTTGCCCTTGTATTCTTAATTGAACACCTTAAGCCGTGGCAAAAGGTTTGCTGTTCCTGCCCTCATGCAAGAGCACCGAACATATGCAGCAGCTCTGCAGTTGGGTGCTCCAAGGAGCAGGTGGATGAGAGAAAGCTTTCTGGGGAATTGAGCAGCCAGACAGGCAGCTGTGCCCTGTGCAGGAGCAACGCTGTGACAGGCTGTGGTCTGGTCTTGAGATTAGAACAGATTAAGAGATTCAGTTGTCCCTCTGGCTTTAAAGTCTGTTTACGATGCAGAGGTATGAAAGGAACCGTATGAGAAGGAAACAATTCATTTGAGCAACTGTCAAAATTCATTTGAGCAAGGGGAAAGAAATAAGTCACAACATTGATCTGCAGAAACACAAGTGGTTTAGCAGAGAATAAAACAATCACCCTGGCAAGCAGGCTTTGGGGCAGAGCTCAGCAACAGAGGATTTAGTTGCATTTGTATAAATAATAGTGTGAAGTTATTTTGATGAACTCTTTTGAGTGCATGTTTCCATGACTATCCTAAAATTCACATCTTTACAAGTATTCCTTAGAAAGTGGAAATCATATACCTTACACATCCATTTACACAAAGGGCTGCATTAGACATGGCTGGCTGGGAACTGGGTTAATTTTCACTTGCTCATGACGGACTTGGCTATCCAAGGAATGGCACTTACACCACCAGCCATGAGGCCCACCTGCTTCCCAGAAACAGTGAGGCATTGAAAACAGTTTAGGAGTAACTGGTTGTTCGGTATGACTGAAAAGGCAATGCAGCAGAAGTCAGATAACTGGTGACCCCCAAATTCAGTGGCAGAAATAGAGACAGATTCAGTGAGTTAACAAGGCTTAGTCAGCCAGTGCCTTGTGCTTTTCTCAGGACTTCCACCTGGTGAAAGGCAGCTCCTCTTGCTTGATCAAAGCACTGGCCCCCTCGTCTGGAGGTGTTTTATGTTCCTTTTGTGAGTCTGTAAACGTAACACAAGGTGCAGAACCACAGGGGAGCTGAGGTAAAGCAGCTGCAGGAAATATTAACTGAACTACACTGTAAAAGGAAGATCTGCTGCCGGTCACAAGAGGAACCTGCTTAGTGCAAGTGAGATTACATAAATACCAGTGATCACAAGAGGATTCAGTACAATAACCAGAGCAAGACAAAAGAATGTAAAGACCTTACTTGATTTTTCTTCTTTGATGTTGTACTCCAGCACACCAGGATCCTCGTTCTGCACCGGCAGGCGGACTGCAAGGACCATGTTGTTCACATTACCCTCTTTCCTAACTAAGAATATCTGAAAAAGGAGAAAAAAATCAAGAGCTCAGCTACATTATGTGAGCTTCTGAACTTTATTTTAGGTCATTGTCAATGAAGATTTTTATCAGTACAATCCAACTTTAAATGGTCTTATTTTAGCTTCGTTCCACTTAGTTGAGCTTTACAACAAAAATAATGAATAAAAGGACATTTCATCTGGGTGAAATTCAGGCCTGCAAAGGAAGTTTCTATGCATCACTGATGTCCCACTTAAGCCTAAGACAATGTATTTCACTAACTGGACTCACAATTTGTCAAGTGATGTTCCTCTCATAAGTACCCTAAATCATGGACAAGTCAGCCTTGAATGTCCCAGTTCAGATCTAAAGCAAGAGAGTCATTTGTAGATTGAGTGGGAAAGTATTCAAGTGTCCATGAGTGGAACATAAGGACAAAGGCTCTGGTGGCTACAGTGTCTCCTGGCAGAGCTTTTTCCCACTTCCAGAAGGTTATTCAGGCTGGCAGCTGTCCTGGAGGGACTCTTCTCCAGTTTCCTGGGTGAAGCCATGAGGCCAGACCAAGTTGCTCAGGGCTTTATAGAAGTCTGGAGAATCTGGGAGACTGCAGAGCCTTTGCAAACAACCAGTTCCACCAGTTACTGTCCTCACAGGGAGAATGTGCCTCCCTGTACCCAGTCAGAACCCCATTTGGTTTCCTTGTGTACCTGTCACCTCTCGTCCTCCCACCATGGAGTGCTGAGCACAGCCCAGATTCGTCTTCTCCATGACCTCCCTCTAGGTACAAGGGGCTTGCTGTGTGGTCCCCCTGAAGCTGTCTCTCCTCCTGGATGAACAAAGCCTGGTCCCACAGCCTCTCCTCAGTGGGTCTGTGCCCAGCTTGCTAGTCACCATCCCCACAGGTCCTCTCCCACAGAGCTGCTCATCCAGGCAGTGCCAGCCTGGATCACTGACAGGGGTCTGACTTTCCAGAGGCACTGCTTTGCCTTTGCCCTTCTTGAATTCAGGAACAAGCCGTGTCCCCCTAGCTTGTCTAAGACCCGTCAAGTGGTCATTCAAGTGTGTTGAGTGGTCCTGAAATCACAGAACTGGTGTGCTTGAAAGGAACTCTGGAGATCATCTAGTCCAATCCCTATGTTTAAAGACGGATAGACTATGGCAAGTTATTCAGGATGGTGTCTGTCGAGGTTTTTATTATCTTCAAGGATGGAGATTCTACAGCCTCTTGAGTAACCTATTCCAACATTCAATCACGCTGAGAGTAAAAAGTTTTTATTAATGTTTAAACAGAATTTTCTGTATTTTGGTTTCCACCCACTGCACCTCATCCTTTCACTGGATACACTGAGATTGGCCTAGCTCAATCCCATCAGGTGTTCATACACATTGATAAGAGGCCCCATAGTCTCTAACTGGAACCAGTGAAACTACTGTAGCCATTGGTTCCCACCAATGAGACCAGTGGAATTTGGGAAAAAAAGTTGAAAAAAGAAAAATACCTCATTCTTTTCATTGTATGAAATCTTAAGTGTGTTTCTAATTAAAGTTTATTGTCAAGGATATTTTTAGCTTGTATCTTGAAGCTGCTGCTATGAAGACAAAGAAATCTTCACCTTTATCTGTTCTTTGACAACAAGCTTTGGCAAGAGAGAGTCAAGGTATTTTTAAAAACTGAATTAAAAATTCAGGCTAATTCTGGAGTCTGGATATTAATATTAGAAAGAGAAGTGTGAGTTGATAAAATCATTAATCAAGTCTCAGTTATAAGGGCATCTCCAGTCACTTCAAAGCACCCATGGTGAACACACAGCTCTGGGGCAGCTTCACAACCTCGCACACTGCTGTCATGTTGGCCTCTGCCATTCAGAAGAAATGGAGCTCCAGGGGCTCAGGTCCACCAGCAGGGCAGAGAAAACACAAATAAATGCATAACAGATGCACGCCTTAAACAGGCCAATTTCTAGTGCAGGGCAAGCCCCCATCTTCTATCACAGAAAGTATCTGCAGGTAGAGGCTCTCCCTTCCCCAGGTCCTGCCACCCACATGGCAGCACTGCCTCTCTAACCACGACTGTCAGACAGCATCATCTCAGATTGTATGGGTCAAGTTCTTCATGTGAAATTTAATCTAAGCAATCAGGGAAATGAAACCTGGAAATGAATCACTTCTGGTTTTCCTGATTGACACACCTGGTTGCCATGGCTCCAAAGGCTAAAATTGGACTATGGCTGTTCAGGTAAGTGGGGAGCGGGTTTTCTGAGCTGTACTTAACCCTACAGCCCAGGTCAGGACTGGTATAAAAGCCAGTCTCTTTTATTTGCACCACTGGTGGGAACAGTTTCAGATGGGCTCAGCGTGAGTAGGAGCTGCTCTGGCTGTGGGACACCTCTGATGTGTCATCACTTCTCCTGCCTTTTTCAAGCTGCAGCTGAATTCTCCACCAGAGGACAGTGTAAACAGAAGGAACAGAGGTAAGATGCATTCCCAAAGCACTCAGAGGTGGGGAACTCTGACTGCAAGGAGTAGGTAACACCCAAGGAGGCTTGGGGCCATTTGTGGCTACATTATAGACAGTCACTGAGGTCTCTGCTTACAGACAGATCAGAAAAACAAAGAGAATAATTTGTCCAAGCTATTTGAGAAGTCTGATTCAGGGTGAGGTGCAATGCACAGCCCAGGCTGCTCAGGTGAGTCCCACAGGAGGGTGTCACTTGGCTGTGCCAGCCTTTAGCCCTAGGATAGACTGAGTCAGCCAAGGGATGGGTCCAAACATCCTCAGAGCAGAAGTGAGTGAATTCCTCCTGTGCTCTGACATCAGCTCAGGTCATTTGCACCTGCCCTTCTCAAAGGACCCAGGCAGGACAGCAATACTCTTCTATGCCTGACCTCTGAGACCCAAGGAATGTGGAGCAGCTCTCTTTGCTCCAGAAATGTTTTCTTTAAGCAAGCTATAAGCTTTGCATGAGTGTGCTATTTCCCAACACTCAGTTTATACAAGCCAGATACCAATTATTGCAATAAAAATGGCTCCCACCAGCTTCCAGAATTTAAGGGCCTTTTTTCAGGGATTTTTTTTTCAATTGCTCCAAATTAGGATGGTCACCATACCTATGGGCGTGGTGGTGAATGGGAAGCCATCTCCATAAATCTACACGCTAAGTAAATAAAACCCAAGACAAGATCACATGCTTCCCCAAAGCCAATATGTCTGTCTTGCACCACTGAGAGTGGTAAAGCTTCAAAGGGTAATGGAAAGAGAGAGCAGTCTGCTAAATATTTTTGCTTCCACATGAAGAAAGGCGCTGCTCTCCTAACCAGCCCCACCAAGGACAGGAAATGTGGTTGTCTGAAATGAAACCACTTTGGACTTACCCCTGCTGTTTCTTTGCCAAGGATCGCCCCAGCCCTTTCCTGGCTCATGTTCAGCTGAAGCCAGACAGGACACGTCTTGATGAGTTTGTCAAGGATGCTGATCCCTGGAAGTGGGACGCAGTTTCGCAGGGCAATGGCCTGACAGAGGTGTGTCTCTTTCCCCTCTTCACTGGTATCTCCAACAGGGCTGAAACACAGCAAGGGAGTCCCTGATAAACAGAACTGCAAACAGAAATCTTGAGGGGAGAAAAGACTGTAAATGTAATCACAGAGGCAGAAGCACTTAGGCACCCGGAGTGCTCCTTGAGGGGTGTCAGACCACAGCGGAAATCTGGGTGCACAGGCCTCAACAAACAGATACACCCCATCCCAAGGACTATGGCCACATGCTGATGGTTTCAGAGCACAGGTTGACAGGGTGCTTTGGGAAGCTCTGTTGGTCTCAGCTCGTGTATGGACATTGCCTTAGCACAGGTACCCACAGACATGTAAGGGGTACACAGAGGCAGCCAGTACTGCAGAGGGTTGAGTATGCCTGTCCCCTGGACCCCATACTCCAGCTGAAGTGTCTGAGTTATGTTTCACGGCTTCAAGGACAGTGATGTGGCAGAGGAAAGGGGCCACAGGGCCTCGCTGTCGGTCTGAGGTGGGCAGGGGCCAGGAGTCTGCAGCTCACCCTGCAGCCATGCCACCAGGAGCACTTCTCCAAACATATGGAAGTTGTGATGGGCAACAGTGTGGTATCTTCCCCCAATCCAGGGCCTCTCAGATGGAGTCTGCCAGTAGAAGCCAAAGGCACCGTCAGCTGCTTTGAGTTTTGGCAGTCCCCTCCTCCCATGCCCAGCTCAGATTGTCTGCAAAGAGGTAGACTAAGACACTTCAGTTTGGAAATAACACTGAGCACTCCCCGTCTCACTGGAAAGTCTGTGCTGGTCCTGGTGGTTGCAGAGGTGGCTGCTTCTCCACCCCTACACCCAAGGAGCCACTGGTGGCTGCTCGTGGGGAGGGGAGAATTTCCACCCCTGCTGTCACTCACAGAGCACAGGAGGAGGAGGAGAAAGATGTGTAAGAATGCATCCAGCAGCAAGTTATCCACTACAGAAGAGATATCTTTCCTAATTCCCAAATGCTGATCTGCATCAGGAGAACAATCTCAGATGCAGCTCTGCAAACAGCCCTAAGCTGCTCGGCATGATCCAGCAGGTCCTGCAGGACAGGATTCACAGGACACAGACATAGTGAACCCTCTCCCTGTACAGAAGGACAGGAATGAGAGGGACCACAGGAAACATGGAGAAACACCAGAGGGACCTTCAGGAAGGAGGAAATGAAGACACACATTTGTTATTTTGGCCAGTCCTAAAGATGTAATTGGAAGCTCTAAAAAGATGCATGGGAGATGATGAATGACAGGAGAGGGGCCATCCTGTGGCATCACACGTTAGCAATGCCCAACCACACCTTATGTCTCAGAGCTTATTCTCAGCTGCACAAAACATAAGAACACTCCAATTATGCTGTTGAGAATATTAATGATCTGGGACATGCTCTCCTTTACATTCCTGTACTGATCAGACACACAAAGAACTAGTTCTATTTATTTTTAGTCCCTACAGTCTAAGGCAGATTGGTATTAAATGCTGACTTCTAGCTATGGCGCTGATTTAACAAAGTATACATGTGCTTAGCACTGCAGGCAGTAGAAATAGTTGTGCTGAAAGGTCTGGTCACAAGAGCTCTATTGGATAAGGCCATAGACTCATGGGGATACAGGCTTGTAATTCATCTGATTAATTGATTTTTACATGTAAAGAAAATACAGGACAATGTACACAAAATACGTTTCTCTGCACTAGTTTTCTGCTTAGGTGTCAGAACTGAAAAAAGGAGGACTCTTGATTTGGTCTTATTTCAAATTGTTTTCCTTTTCCTTTTATTTTTAAAGAAATGGATCTTAAAGTAGTACATTTCAAATAAGGTCAGTCCTAAACTTCTAAGAGAGTCCTTTCAAAAGCAGTGCCACAGAAAGCGACCTCAGGGTCCTGATCAATGTCAAGTTGCATATGAGTCAGCAGTGCCCTGGCAGCCAGGAGGGCCAACCGTGTTGTGGGGGGCATCAGGCACAGCATCACCAGCTGGTCAAGGGAGGGGATTGTCCCGCTCTGCTCTGCACTGGGGCGGCCTCACCTTGAATATTGTGTGCAGTTTTGGGTGCCACAATATAAGAAAGATATTAAGCTATTGGAGAGCGTCCAAAGCAGGGCAACAAAGATGGTGAAGGGCCTTGAGGTGAAGCCGCATGAGGAGCAGCTGAGGGCACTTGATGTGTTCAGCCTGGAGGAGACTGAGGAGAGACCTCACTGCAGTTACAACTTCCTCATGAGGGGAAGAGGAAGGGCAGGCACTGATCTCTTCTCTGTGGTGACCGGTGACAGAACTGAGAGAATGGCCTGAAGTTGTGTCAGGGGAGGTTTAGGGTGGATATTAGAAAAAGGTTCTTCACCCGGAGGGTGGCTGGGCACTGGAACAGGGTTCCCAGGGAAGTGGTCACAGCACCAAGCCTGACAGAGTTCAAGAAGTGTTTGGATGATACTCTCAGGTACATGGTGTAATTCTTGGGGATGGTCCTGTGCAGGGCCAGTAGTTGGATTTGGTGATCCTTGAGGGTCCCTTCCAACTCAGCATACTCTGTGATTCTGTGAAAAGTCAGTTTTTATAAACGTAGACTTTCAAATCCCAAAAGCAACACAGAGATTCTATTTTTAGTAGCTTTTTGTCTTTTGCACTTCTTCAGAGATAGCTTTCTTAGAAAATAGAGGTGTTTCTGATATCCTATAAGTAAAGTTAGGATATCAGTCTACAGAATCTTGATTTTAATCAATACTTTTTAAAATCATAGCCAAGATAATACGAATGAGAGAACTGAGCTTAAAAAAAAGAGGCAAATAGAAATAAGTGAAACTCTCTTTACTTGTCATAAAAACCCAGCCTGTCACACACGTGAGGGAATTTCTTTCAGATGTAACAGCATATGATTTTAATCAGTATCGTCTGAACATATAGAGTAAAGCAATGGAAGACAGCTTTTGGAAGTTAACCTGATTCATCTCTTGGGTTTTTTACAGAAGAAACAACAACCAAAAAAAAGCCTAGTAACCATGTGAACGGAAAACACGTGTTGGATGGCAACATTCACACTCAGTAATGGGAAAAAAGTAATGAGTAAAGGGAAATAAAGGTGAGTTGTAATGAAATATTCCATAAGACAGTTAGCAAAAGCTACTCCCATAATTAGTCACATAGGCATGAATCTGATCTTGCCAACGATGTGTGAAACCCAGATCAAAAGAAGGCCAATGCTGTGGCACCAGAATGTATTGCAATAGCTCCAGTGATGTTGAACTTTGTTAGCTATTAATTATGTAAGGTGAAAAGGGCTGGCAAAGCACTGATGCTCAGGAATCCTATTGCCTGGAGAGAAACAAAGGTTATCCACAAAGACAGGAAAATAACACAAACCAGCTTGGACCTGCTGAGCACCAGGCACATAGTGACCCTGGCACAGTGTTCCTTCTCCACAGGGAAAGCCAGGCTTGATGCAGGCCTCCCTCCCACAAGCACATCACCTGGATGGAGCCCTACTCACAGCAGCAACATGGGTTTGGCAACAAGAACAGACTGGTGAATAAAAATAACAGAACTGACCTTCTAACACGTGGCTGCATGTAGGGCTCACTGTCTAATTTTGGAGAATGGATAAAAAATAGAAAATAATTCCAAACCCAGACACACAAGATGAAAAAGGAAGAGCCTGAAAATATTTGTCTTAGTGGAAAATCTCATTATTTGAGTGTGTGGAGTCTTTCAGTGCGGATAATTTAGGGCAGTGGATAAGGCATATTTTTGGCAGAACTGGAATCCAATATTTAGGGGGCCCTCAAGGATAAGTTCTCCTCTCAAAAGCCATGGAAGGAACTAAGCAGGCTCTTGTACCTGTACAGAGGGAGGAAAGTGCAGCTCAGTGTAAGGGGTGACTTTGGTAGAAGGAAAGGCAAGAAAAGTCATTAATGGGATCATCTGGAAACAGAGAAATGTTTGGCTAGACTCTTCCTGTCAGTGAGTTATAACAAATGACGGATAATTTCCCAAGGGAAGAGGAAGGGGATTGCATTGCCCAAATCTCTTAAAATGCCACGTTTAGACCAGTAGCAAACACTTTATTGAGTCAAATCTGTGCTGGCTAAGAAATGGGAATGGATGACCTAACAGACCTTTTTCAGCTGTAATGCTGTGACCCATGACACACCAGCTGACGCAGTTATGGCACCGATGCTTGACTTCTGTCCTAGGCACAGCTGTCACAAAGATTCACATGCTGGGCTGTGGGAGCGCTTAATCCAGCAATTTAATCTGGCTCTGCTGTAGCTCTGTGGCTGCACAGAGAGGAGGGAGTCAGACAGCTCCTGGGTTCTTGCTGTGCAGCCTGTTGAAGGGATTTGCAGCCACCACAGTGACCAGCCGGCCTTCCCTGTTTTGCTCACTCAGAATTCACGCATCAGATGATACCTAAACTCACAGTTTCAGAAATAAGTTGCAATTCTCTCCTTCTCCCACACTCCTGCAAATCCCTTTGGCTGATATAGGCAGGTGCTCATTTTGCCAGGTGTGATGTGAAGGTGAAAAGCTGGCCCTAGAGCTGCCTGCTTGCTTTGTTTTTACTGAGTTCTTACTGCAAAGTATCTTTAAATCTTGCAGTGGCTCTGCTAAATTGGGTTCAGTTGGGATGCAGGGAGCTGTGAGCTGCATACTGACTGGCAGCACTGGCTAATTAATTGCACAGTGATTACATTCACACACCTGCCCCAGGCTGGCAGAAGGTATCAGGTTGCTTGTTGGAGACAATAATAATGACAATGGTGATTTGAATTATTGCACAGTGACTGTATGCAGAGGTAATGACACCACCATGACTCATTGCTTTGGAAATAAGGATCCACACTTGGCAGCTGAGCATTCCCAGAAATCTTCAGAGCAGCACAGGGATATAATCCACTGAATTTCATGCAGGTGCAGGCTTTGCAAGGGATTTCAGAAATATTGCCACAAACCTGCTGACACTAAGGGCTTCCTAGCTGGACTATATGGGGCTGGTCACCCTAAATTTCCCTGGGGCAGCAGAGACACACAGAAACTGTGTGGAACAGCAGCAGAGACTGCCAGATAAATTCTTCACTCCTGCACATTTGCAGCTTCTGCCTGTCACCAGACCTGCTCTCAGAAGAGACATAAGGTGTTGTTAAATTTAAATCTTAAATTGGAAAAAAATGCTCTGTGGTGCACTGATAAGTAATGACTGAGGGCCTTAGTGTTGTTTAAATAGATGTAAGAATAAGGAGCTAGTTTTTTGTTATTATGTTTCATTGCTTTTACTTCTCCCTTTGAAAAGCAGAAGAGAGAAAGAGAGAGCAAGAACAAGTGTTTGCTATGCTGATCTCAAGGAAAGAGATACAATGGTATATTTACATTCATAGCAGAGCAGGAATCACAGGTTTTAAAAGGTGTTCCAACTGGGTTGCTTCAGATGGACCAGTAGCCATAAACTCTATGTGCCAGGTGACAGGGAAACTTTTTTGCACCAAAGCCACCTGGGACCTCAAGGGATACACCTCAGACAAGCCAGCTTGTGTCTGAAGCTCACATGTGGAAACCCTTCAAGCACAGCAGGACAGGTTACAAGAAGCATCTGAAGCAGGAAGAAAAGGTAAAAGCTCATGAAGCCAACATACCAGTCCTGGTGGAAGTGGATAGACAGTGCTGGTAATTTCTGTGTTTAAAAGAGAGAGTTGGGAGCACAGGGTCTAATGGAGATGGATCAGAGGACAGTGCTGAGATTAAAAGACTGCCGGAGACTCACAGCTGTGTTTTACACCCTGTGTCACAACCAACCCAGCTAGACTTGGTTGCAGGGCTCTGTGCCACTGGTAATAGATCTCTGTATCCATTTTTTTCAGTCAACTCCTTCCCTTCTAGGAACAATTGGAATTACATGAGGAGCAGTTAAAGTACAGCAAGGTTTCACCCATTAGACCCTCATGACATATACAGCTAACTATGCTTTCTTTGGTTTGGTATCACTTCTGATTAGACAGATGTTGGGGAATACATTTAATGTAGGTAGCTTGGTGTGCAAGCTGCACACTCATTAAAAATCTTTGTTCACACATGTGGATTCATGTGCTGTTACTTTCAGTTCACTGTGAGGGAAGTTATGCAGTGCCATAGCTAGAGGACAACAAGATTCATTTTGCTTCTGTCTTAGAAGTGGTGATACCTTGATGCCATTTCTTAATCTCATAAGACAGCCTGTCTTTGATCACTTGATCAGTGCAGACCAAATTAATCCAAGATGAAGGAGACGGATTAATTTGCTCTCTGGACCTGGCTTGGGTCACCTTGCTGATTCTCATTTCTTTCTTCCGTCAGGTGGTAGAAGTCAGACCCTGCACCCAACCTAGCTACAGGGAGAGCTCCATCATCTTTAAACTTCTGGAGTTGTTTCATCATAAAACAGAGTATTAGGAGGATGGGAAGGCAGCAAAGTGACATACTGAGTAATGCATAGCATAACAGCTAACTCTATGCACCAAATGTAAACCCTGACTTGCAGGAAATTCAAGCTTTTTCATAATAAAGCTAAGAGATCTGACAAAAATCAAACCAACAAAGAGAAATAAAGTAAGCAGGAATGAAACCCCCAAAATGTAGAAAGAGAGGTTCTTGGGGTCTTCAGGGATCGCACTCAGCTAATTGACACTCTCTAGTCAAAAATAAACAAGTTTCTTGTTGTCTGATAGGCAAAAAGAAAGAGAAAAGGTGTAGGGTGTTAAGCAAGAAGTGGGAGCTTCCTGCATTGTAAGGTTCTGGGATGTACAGAAAAATTTGATAATGGAAGTGATGCGACAGGCTTGGTGTGCCCCACAAGGCAGGCTTGCCTGTTCGGTAGCCCTTCCTACCTTGCAGTATGCTTGTGTTACTGGTACACCTTGGTGATAAGCTCATAGCTCAGGAAGTTGTGCTTCTTGAACTGTGGTCTGTGGGGAGCCTGTGGTTGGCAGAGTACTTCCTCCTGCTCACTGGTCCCCTTGTTCCTACTCAAATGTCCACCCTTCAACTGTTTGGTCTTTGGACTACATTTGATGCTCTGCATCCAGGCCAGTTGGCTCAGCCTGGAAAGGACCATGCTTAATAGCCAAGGCAGCAGCTGTTCCAGTTGCCAAAAGGTAAAACAAACCAAGCGTCTCCTAAATACCCTGACACCTCATAGCTTAGCAAAACTCTCTGTTTCCCACCTACTCCACTTTCTGTTACAGGCACACTCAATTTCAGCAGTGAGGTTTTGCACCCTGCAATTGAATTCTCACTTCTGTGAGCTTTTTTGTACCTGCCAGGGATTTTCAAATGCCTGCTTCTGTGAAGGCTAGCGGGGGTTTGCACACACAGATTGCAGACATCCACCTCTCTCCAGCTGGACCCTGCCTGTGCATGTTCACATATGTTTGCCAAAGTGGAGCAAGTCATCACCCTGCCAGGGAGCTCCACTTATGGCACAAAGGAATCAGGTGAGGTACAGCTCACCTACCCTTAAATCATTCACCAGTTCACCAAGTCCTCACCACCTTGGTCACATAGACCAACAGAGGAAATTACAAAAAGGAATGAGTGCTGTTATACTTCTGGGGACGAAAGGTGTCATGGCTACTTGTGCAGGTGGAAGAACACTAATTCATGTGTCAGTGTATTAAGTAACAAGTGGACACAGAGTTTTCTGCTCACATAATGACACCAGATTGTTGTCTTATACATGACAGGGTTCAGCTTGAAGGTCTGATAGATCAGCATCACACTAGAGGAACTGTGTGGACTTGTACTGTTGCCTCCTGAGCACAGCAAGGATAGCTGAGCTGGCTTGAAAGATCCAAGTCTTAGGAGCAGGCTCTGTGCAGACACATGGAGCAAGCTGGCAGAATAACGGAGCTTGTGCTAAGCTCTGGTGTCCTGGTTGCTGCCATTACCCTGTTTAAAGCTGACACATATTTTTCCTCATTACTACCATCATACAGACAAAGGACATGACTGCAGCTTATCTGCATTTGAACTGAGAAGAGTCTTGCCCCCATTCAAATTCAGGAGTCAGGTCAGCTCTGCAGAACCTTGCTGGACAAGGGCTACTGATGTTGTGAGTGATATGTAACTATCGTCACTCATCAGAACATAAACCTGGTGTTTAAAACCAGTGGTGGTTCTCTAACCACAGAAGCAGCAGGGTCAAGTCACTCAGGAGCAGAGAAGGAGAGGTGCTTGCAGTGCTTCCCCATAAACCCTCAAAATATGCTTCCTCCTAAATTGGTCAAACTTAGTTGTAAGCACTTACAGAGAAACAGCAGCAATACCCCTGTCAGAGACTCTTGTTTGACCTTGTCAACAAACTTGCAGCAAACTTTTCAGTTCTCTCACAGAGCACTAAATGTTTATGAAGTTGCTAACTTCTCTGAGTTTCCTAGGTTAATTAGGTCTGTCCCTCCATTTAAGTACACAAAGGTATGTGTACTGCAAAAGAATCACATATGCACAAAACCCCAAATACGAGCTAATTCACATTACTGATAGTTCCCAGGTCAGCTCTACTACCAAACAAGCCTTCTCACACTCACAGCCATGACACAGGCAGAAACAAAATAAAAAACAAACATAAAAAAAAATCCCTGAAGGTGGAGTCCTTCTTTCAAAGCCCTCCCTTTCTTTTTCCCTCAGTCTAGCTGTTTCCTGCATTCATTAAGACCAGTGGAATACGCTGCTGGTGGCCCCACGCTGGACTGGACCTACTATATCCTACTGGTGTAAAATTCACCTCACAAAGTGTACTGCTGTCTTTATGTAACCTTGCACATATATATTTTGCACTCAACAATTTGTCTCACAAACATTAACTGTCTTTTTTATTCAGTTAAAACATAACTTTGCAAGTCAAAACCGCTTTGCAGGTTTTATTAGCTCTACTCCCTTATTATCAATTGACAGTTAGTGATAAGTCATTCTCCCCCATATTCATAATCAGAGATTTTCAGGGCATTTGTCCTTTGTCTTTTCAAACCCAAATTATTCTCCTAGGAGTTCCAGTGTATGAGCAAAGCTAAAGATTTTGTTTTAGTGTGCAGGCAATAAAGGATGATTTATACTCCTGCAAGATCAGCGCAAAGAAGAGAGCTGCTGAAACACCAGCCTAGCCAGGGTCAGAGGGGCTAGAGAAAGGACATTTTCCTGAACAAAAAGCTGCAGACATGTTTGCTGGATAATTCAACTTCTCTGGAAAAGTTTGTGTGGTGCAGGAAACAGAATCAAATGTTTGGAAGAAGAGAAACAACTTCCTAAGCTGTAAGACCATAAGAAAGCCCCAAACCTCCTTCACCCTCTGGTGTCGGTGCTTTAGAGCGGCCCAGCCGAGCCACCAGCTGGAGAGAAGACAGACGGGCTTGTTCTCTGCATTCTAAAAAGACATGAAGTGTTGGAAGCCCAGAGAACCCCCATTTTGACTGCAGGGCCAGGGCTTTGGACAGAGGTTTTGCCCTTTCCTGGCTCATCTGGACAGGAAGGAAGACAGGAATGGAAACCCAGAGAATACTTTTCTGTATTGTACTTACTTAACAAAGACGGGAAAGGGAAACGGAAAATAAAGGGAAGGGACAAATTTCCAATTCAAACTTCATTAAGAATAGACTGTGGTTTTGCTTTAATAAAGCCATTCTGTTTCAAAATTATTAAAAATAATTAAAGTTATTAGAATCTGCATGTTATATTAGAGCCAAAATCCTGGGCAAAATATTAAGAGAAACAGCAGAGTAGTTATAAAAAGTTATGTCTTGCTTACCCTACGAGTGAATTGAGTGCAGATATATGAGACACACAAAAAATGAGGGCCTAACCACACAGACTTGCACAATGCTCAGCAGTCTTCCTCTCCGCTAAGAAATACCTGCAAACACTTATCTCAGTCCTGATTTGCAACTAGAAATGGCCAAATAAATCCATGGCACTTGTGTTCTGTATTTGAAGGAGCAGAGCACAGGCCTTCTGGTCCTCACATAAGGCACCATGAAAAGGGGCTTTAAACCAGCCATTCACTCACTGATCTGCAGGCTTCTTTAGACATGAATATTCATATTTTGGGTAAGATTTCCTTCCAATGTCAGTGTGAATGGATTTCAATATGCAGTGCTCTTAGTAAAAAAAAAAAATATCTAAATCTGTGAATTTACTCTTTGTCATTCTTAAGCCTTACTCCAGCAATTTCATATTCCTCATATTTAACTTTGATTAGGCATTGGAGAAATGTGTTTATTTCTTGCTTCATGATCTGTTAGGATCCCTGCCTACATTAACACTGGAGCACGGTTAGAGATCTACCTTCCGGGGGAAAGGAGAGGAAGAAAAAAAGGCCTCATTGGGGTATTTCAAAGATATGGAAAGGTGGGGAAAGGCCATGGTCCCCATCACCTTCTAGTGGTGAACACCTCTAGAACACCTAGAAACACATAGAAACTAGAACACCCCTATCAGCTCTCAGGATGAGAGGCATTCTAGTTTGCTGGGCTAAGTTGAACAACCTGTTCTGTGGGTGGCCATGGCCCTCATCATCCTGTGCTGGTGGAACAGCCTAGGGCCTGTTAGTGAAGGACTTGTTAGTGAAGCAGTGTCAGAAATTGTTAAAATGTCCCTGTGGTGACTGGGAGCTCAGCACATGACTGCAAAACCTGCCAAGCAGCAAGGCAAACCTGTCACCTCACACAGACCCCACTAAACCATTGCTGGGACCTCAAACTTGTTTATTTAACTGTGTTTATGGTCACCCAGTCACCAGGGCTGTAATGTAAGTAAGTCATGAGCCAAAGGCTGTGGGTTCATAGTAGTCTTGACAATCTATAACATAGTTTACTTGGTCATGTCCTCCCCCAAACACCAGTGCTGAACCCACCTCTACCTCCAGGCTGCTATTGCTTGTCTGACACTGGGGCACTCCCACTTAGGGAACCAGAGAGTGGAAGAAGGTTTGTGCTGGACACAGCTCTCTGGCTTGGCTCCCTGTTCAACTTGGTGAGGAATGAACAAATATAACACTTGGATTCAGCCCACTGGCACCAATCACCCTGAATTACTCCCTGGAGCTGCTGCTTCTCCAGTAAGACCAGAGATCCTTGTGGTTGAGTAGGCTCATAAATGGGGCACAACAATTAAACATCTAAAGTTAGGCAGAGTAAGTCCAGGTTAGATCTAGATAGCTAGCTCTAAATAGCAAAGGGAGATAGCAGATTGCCAGGCCAAGGGACTAACCCCACCATCTATCCCTATCTCAGGCTGCTCTTCACAATGCCCCTCCTGCAATCTCTACTGGTTTCCAAGCACAGAGGGCTCATCTCTGCTGGGAGGGTAACAAAAATCTATTTCCCTTTTGCTTGGAAAAGTTGCCAATTAGATTCAGTCTAAAACTAATTAATTTCTAATCCTAAGAAAGGATTAGAATGGGAGTTCAGTACAGAATTACACTAAAACGTTCTGTGTTACATATTTGTCCTCTGGACAGAGAGGAAAGTTGTCCAAAGCCAAACTCTTTTTTTTTTTCCTGCTGATTCAGCAGGAGAAGCTCTGAGCTTTGCCTGGTTTCTGCTTTTGTGGGGGGTATCAGGAGTGACAAATTCCTTGAAGAGAACTCAAGGGGGTAAAAAAGGAAAGAGACAAGAGAAAAATTCTTGGCAGGCAAGATGAAAGATTGGGTCAGGTCCCAGGCTGTCATTTAGCCAAATATGTGGGACGAACTTTTTTTGCCTAGAAGTCTGCTAGCAATTTGAAGAACAGTGATGCAGGTAACCAGCAGTGCTGTCAGTCTCCAGACTCTGCTATTTGTTGGTCTCTTTCTGCTTCCTTGGTGAATTTTTTCAAGCAGCAGAAAATTTAATCCAGTTCAAGAGGGGATGCAGCTGCTTTCTGTTCTGCCCAACAGCTGCTTTTACAAGACAGAGGTTTCAAAAGACTAGCTTTCTTCAGAGGGCCAAGGGAGGGATGTACATGAGCTGTGTGGATTCCCTATATTTGACAAAGTTTTCCCAGCATCCAGAAGGTTGTCTGTTTTCAGCTGGTTTCAACAAAGCACTTGAAATGCCCCAACAATGCATTAGCCTTGCAAAAGCAAAGAGAAAGTACTAATTAACATGGTCAGGAGATAATTTCCAGCAGTAAGACAGGTCTTTCAACCCTACCAGAAACAGTCCTGATACACAGATCCCAGAAAATCACCTAGAGCAAATACTAGCAGCCCCTTGCAAGACCATTATCAGAGCCAGAATTCCAGCCTGGCCTCAGAGAACAAATCTCAGGGGGGGTTTTGTGCTCCTCCTCATCCATGGCAATGGAGAGTACTGCAGAAAGGGCAGTCCCCTGGCCCCACTTCCACACCCTCCCAACACACCACTTTTGCTTCAGCTATAGAGGCTGTGTAAACACTGAGGAAGCTGTTTTAGCTGCATAATCCAGCGGGGAACTTGTACACCAAAGGCTTTCTGAGAGATGGATCCTCTTCCTAGCATCACCCCAAACTAAAGGATGGTCTGGGGCAAGACCAGGGTTTCCTGCTTAACAAGGATCCAGGAGACTGGGCTACAAAGTAAATGGCTATAATCAAATCTGCTCCATGAGTTCATGCTTTGGTCTCCCTCCCTATAATGACAGTAGAAAATACCTGCTTTCAGCTGGTTGTTGGGAGGTTTAATATCCATGAAACACACAGAGATCCTTTCATGCCTACAAGGACTTCATATTAGTCACACAATGTGATTACTGAAAACACCTTGTCCCTTTCAAAGGTACCAGTAATGCAGAAAGCAGAAATCCTTTACTTACACATAAATACATTCCTTGTTTAGAAAAAGCTTATAGAAAGTCTGGGAAAGGCACACACATAGGCATGTATATATTCATCTATTTGAAAAGAGCTGCATTCCATAGCACTCCCTGGCTCGTGTGCATCTAACAGAATATCTATTTAGGAAAATGTGACTAGCATAACCAGCTATGCAGTGCTCACATCTGCTAATCCTTTGCTGCTCAAGTAATCATCTTCGCTTGCAAAAAGATTTATACTATTTTGGGTGCAGGGGAAGAGGAGCTAAGCACTTCAGAACTCTTGCAACTGATTATCTTTGAGGGAAGCATGGCCTTAATGTTCCCACTCCAGCAGGGTATAGAGAGATCTCATTTCTGGAGGTAGGCAGAATTACTTTAGATAGGTCAGGTATTGAATGGACAGAGGAAAGGCTTGAAGCTACAATATTTACCATATTGGGTGATGCTTATAGCTCTATTTTATTTGCACAGGTTAAACAGCACTGCTTCCTCGACCACAGCTGCCTCACAGGGCTGTGCTACCAGGTACTTTCACAGTACTTTCAACCCCCCTCCTTCAAACTTCACAGTTAAAAGACACCAGCTGAAACTTGCCTTGCCTCTCCGAGATGTAAGCATTTGACACCCAGGGATGGATTCTGAACTCAGCCAGCTCCAGCTCTGGAGAGTTACTCCAGAGTGACACCAGTGCGTGGCTCCAACTAAGCCATGTGCATCTGTATGTTTTAGGGATTTCCCCTGTCAGAGTGGGAGGATGGGATTGACACTTGTGTTCCTGCATTGTAAGAGCAGATCAGGGATGCCAAACAGAGTGCTGGAGGGAGAGTGGGGTGCCAAGGGTCTTGGCAGAAAATACAGTTAGCATACACACAAGCGACCTTATGTAACAGCCCACGCCCCTCCACAGCAGATGGGCTGCAACCACTGCACAAGGACAACTCTTCTCTACCCTGTGTATCACAGGCAGCCCTCTCTGGCAGAGAAGCATAGAAATGGTTTGACAGACATGGTTTAACTCCTGCAGACACTGTACACCTTTTTTGGCAGACAGTTCTCACGGATGCCAACTTGCCTGTTCAGCTGTCTTCTCACTGCTGCTTCTCTTTGTGCAGCTACATCAATGCCAGGGCCAGGGTGTGCCCAGCATCCTTACATCTCCTATGCTGCAGTACAGATGTGTCCTTTCATCTTTGTTTTCTCAGTTCTGATCCATAACTATTCAGAAAGAGAAATCTGAGGTCTTGTTTGGTAGTATGAATATTTAAAAGTACAGAATATTATGCTGGGGGCTTTTTTGTTTGTTTTTGTTTGTTTGTTTGTTTTTTAAATTATCAAACATCTCAGGTTTGTAACTATTTCTGCTTTAATACCTCAGAAGTCCCTTCCACTTAAGGCCCCAGATCAGCCTATGATCTAGTTGCTGCTCTGAACACCGGGGCTGCCAAGACCAGCTCCATCCCAGCACGTACCACGGCTTGTGACTGTAGGACCACTCTGTACTGATAACAGCATAGCAAGAGGCATTATAACCTCTCCTCGGTCTTCTGGAGAACATGTGCTAAATGTCCTTTCCCCTGTTTTTTCTAATTCTAAATCTAATTAGAAGGAATATAATTAGTTGTTTATTGTCATTAATTTGTAATTCCTCACAAAGGACAACCTAAACAATCACAAATGCACAGACACTCTTCCTTACACAGGGGGAATGCTTGTTTGATACAGTTGGGAAAGTGTGATAGACTTCTGAGACACCAAGAGTTTTGATGACAGTATCTACCCTCTCCTCACAGATCCATCTGCACTAGAACTTGATCAGTCATTCCAAACAGCTGCCTTTTCTTTCTAATTACCCTTCCAAAGAGCTATTTCTTTCTATTCCCCAATGCAAAATATGTTCTCCCTTCAAAATTATAAAGGATAAAGGTCTGTGATGAACAATATTTTGTCCAAGTTTCACTAAGGCACTTTGGTTTCCATGCTCTTTAGCAATCAACCCAGATAACCATTTAAAACTCTGGGATGACATCTTGCTTTTTTTTTTTCCTAATGGATTTGGTTTAGGTATTGGCTTTTATGTCTATTCTTCAGGTAATTTTAGAGATTCTTCTGAATCTCACAATCCTATATTGTTGATCTAGAGAAGTCACTTATATTTACCAATAGTTGAGTTAATATATAGTCCTACTATCACTTGGAAAAATTCTATAAAACAGATAATCTCTGAGATATCTGGAATATGTACATGTGGCTGAATAAGAGATGGAGCCAGCTCAAATTTGTGCCAAGTAACCCTCACAGCTAGTCTCCAGGACACACTGATTTACATATATACCTGTATACACAGAACAAGAGAGATACACACAAGATATGTGCACATTTTTCAGCCTATGTCACCTCTAGGCTGGAAAGTCAACAACACAAACCAGCACGTAGCCATTTAGGACAGGAAGTGGAAAACTATATTTAGCTGAAACTATAGTAGAAAGTAGATGATCAGAATACTGCTTACATTTGTGGCCCCATTCCTGTGAACACTGATATAAGGCAGTCCGCAATGATGAGAAGTTCCTACTCGGGGGCAATATTCCCAGTGTGGTCTGTCTGCCAGCAAACAATGGGACAGTTGCCTTCCATGCTACTACCAGTACCACTGCACAACGTGCTCCAAGCATCCGCCAAGCTTGGCAAGTACTCACTTAATGGAAGTGCTGGAAAGATCATGTAACAAGTCAACGTGGTTGCAAACATGCTCTTCTGTTAAATGAATTTCAGGAGATTTTTGTCTCCTCCCTGGACATACAAAATTCAGGTAGCTTTGGAGAGTACCACCTTCTTTGTATCTTTACAGTAATATGCCGATCTTGGTGCAATGCATCTTGAGCACAAACATTTCCTTCTTGAGAAGCACTATCCCTCTTGGCTGTATCATTGTGTGTATCATTGCTTGACAGACAGCAGGTATTTGATAACACTGATTTGTTTCCAGTTGCCTGATCTGTCCCTGGCCCATTTAAACATCACATCTCATATGTTCTAGGTCTGGATTTGTTTTTAGCAGTACTTTGCATTGGGTTCAAGGCCTCCTGAAGCCAACAGGACTTGTTCTCCTGATTCAAATGAGCTTAGATTAAGCCCTTTAAAAAGCATGGCTTTTAAGGAGTTTTTAAGAATTGTTTTCTCAGTTCAACCCTGTAAATGTTGGTATTAGATTTATTTACTGCACTGAAGAGACAAATATGTAGCCTGGGTAGAAGATAGCAGCTTTTGTGGTCAACAACTATCTAGAAGCTCCCATTCGTGCAGAAGTCATGGGTTTGATAGCGTACTTGATAGGATCTCTGGTCTGTCCTACACAGGAGGTCAGACAAGACAGTCAAAACAGTCCCTTTCAAAACTAAAATCTGTGAACCTGTCAGAGTTTTTCAGTTTACAGATTCCTCCAATGCTCTAAATTCATCACATGAAATCTGCCAACTGTGATGGTGGGTTTTGTGCCAAGAAACATGTCACCAGAAAGATGCACAATCATTACTTCATTAGGTAACCTGGTGTCCCAGGAATGAGAACCACTGTAACCCATCCCAACCTAAAACAGCCACTGTCTCAAAGGACTATTAAATATTTGCATATAACATCTGTCTCAGCTCCTATCTGCCCTACTCATCATCTCCTCCATACATTTGCCAGATGCTGGAGTGAAAGCATATATCTTTTCATGAAACCATGGTCATCATGCTCAAGCAGCTCCCATTTCTCCAGGTGTTTTGTGATCTCACCACTTATTAATGTTCCTAGGAGTTAGCCTGACTCTAGGTCAGAATTACTGGTTAAATTTCTCCCAACCCATTTTGGAACAATTGGATTAGACTGATTTCTATTCAGCCCCTGGCTACACTTCTCCCTCATTCCTCTCTGAGTAGCTACTAATTCTGGAAGCAGGTTTCTCCCCAGTGTTTTCTGCCATTTCACAGGTATAAATCAGCAAAACCTCCTTATGGATTTGCTACATGCAGAATAGACCCTTCAGTCATTACTAGGAATGGATACATGGATACTTTTCAAGTTGCTAGGGTACTTCTAAGATAATTTGCATTGCCATAGTTTCTGTGCATGTGAATAAGCCTTCCCTTTTAATTAATAGCCCAAAGACTATGGTGAACTGAGGTGCAATCTCACCAATTGCTCGTGCAATTTTTGTGCACAGAATTTTAAAATCAGGTCCAGATTCTCCATCAGCAGCTTGCCCTATGTTACCATATCTTTTGAAAGCTACCAACTTTATCTACATATATTTTGTGAAATTGGCACCTAATTCAGTGTGACCGTAACAGGAAATTACCTAAACACCATTTAGAAATGTTTCTAATTCTGTAATGTGTTGGAGGCCACAAGGTACACATGCTGAAGTGTAATTTTGAGGATCTTCACCAATATTATAGAATGTAAACAGAAAGAGTTAAAACAGATTTTAAAATACCCAAGTTTTTTTATGAGTGGGAGACAGACTGAAAATAAAGACAATCAGTTAATGAAAAAAAAGGTAATTCTGTTAAATTGTTCAGATGCTCAAAACTCTATGAAGAATGCTTGTGGCATGCCTATTCATGCTTCAATATTCCTCCAACCACTTGACTTACAGTCCAAATCTAAGGTCTATGGCTTGTTTACTTTCTCCTGCAACTTTAGACTGAAAGCAAACCTTTGCAAGTATGTGGCTCATTTCAGACAAGCTGAGAAAGAGATAAAGAGAATATATCTTTCAGTTTATAATACTTAACATCCTAACTATCAAAAATGCAGAGAATATCTGCCAAGCGCAAATTCTCTGGTTTATCATCGACTAAGTTCCTCTTGCCAGTCTGCAGGGATTGGACACTTACATTTTTTCCTTATGGGTGTGTGATCTTTGTCCCTCAGTGTTTAACATCACATGGAACTGAGGAATTACACCTTGAAACAGGAGTGTCATTGTTCCACTTAATGCAAACAACTGAACAAGGCAAAAGCAGTAACAATTGTAATGCAGGGTTCTTCCTCCACCCCCCGCACTCCATGTGGGTATTTGGGAACAGTGCTATGGTGAAACCATTGCACGGTAGCCTGTCAGCAGCAATTTCACCTCCTTTTTGTCTGAGTATGCTCCAAGTCTGGCAAGTATCCCATATCTATCCACCCATACAGCCTCTTCTACCGGACCCATCACAGACATATCTGGGAGCTTTTATTCACAGGAAATAGGCTGTCTAAGTGTGTCAAACAGGTAAGAAAAAGTCTTAATATCTGGTATTACTATGTTTTTCCAAGGGGGGGTGACTGAAGGTTTCAGCAGCTATGTAATTTTCCCCTGATTGTTTACAACAGGAAACAGAAATTCTCAGCTTCAGCACGGGTTTTATGACACAACCGAGCCTCAGGAGGATTCCAGCCTTATCCTGGAATCCCAGGAGCTAGCTGACTGTCGTCCCAGTCAAAACCCATTTTCTGTCCCACTATGTTTTCTTGGGGCTCAGTCCTGCAAGGTGCAGTGTTTGTTGGCCAGGAGCAAGGAAAGCCTGTATTCTTTTCCTGACAGAAAGTGCATTTGAAGTCTCTTGGGAGTCCGTGGACAGAGTCTGTGTATACCTTAGCATGCAGGAGCTGGAGTGACCATCAGCTGATAGGGACGAGCCCTTATCCACTTCTGCATTTGAGCAGAAACAAAGCAAGCCTCCCAGAAAAGCTTTGTCACATTTCCAAAACCAGAAAACTCCCTTTTTCTGTCCTTTGCCCTAAACTGCAGCTTGGGATTCATCCTTCTTCTTCCCTAAATAGCTAAGATTCAAGCTAAATAAAGGTATTGCAGTTTGGTTTTAGCTGGAACATGTTAGCTAAAGGAAATACTGTAAATTACAGCACAATCTTGCCACACTATTGTGACTATGTAGCTGATAACTCAGCAGCCGGCTTACAAATGCAGCTGAGAACTCTTTGTTAAGTAGGAAAAGCAAAGCAACAGTTGTTAAAAATGAGCAGTCACTAAAGATTCAGGACTTACCCTGAGTCATCCCTGGCTCCCTTCTCTCCTGCTGATGTTTTCATCCTTACAGCAAACTTTAAGACACTTTCTGTTTCACAGTGGCTGGAGAGTTCCTCGGTAAGAAAAGCAATTCCTTTCCATTGCTGAGCAGAACCTCCACATCCTCAGGTTTTGCACTGAAGATGGTATTTCAAGGGGCGTCAGGGGGAGGATGTTTAAAACCAGCTTCAGGCTCAGTAGTATCAGAGGGCAGAGGACTAAACAAACACTGAAATGAAAGCAAACTACCAAGAAGATCCGATTTTAGCCTCTCTTATTTCTACTTCCTGTATTTATATGAACGGGGGATTTCAGGAAGAGGCAGTCTTTGGTGGTCAAGGGTGTGCGTGCGTGTGTGTGTGTGTGTGTGTGTGTGTTAGAAACCCATATTTAGTAGTGCAGGCAGGTTAACCTCATTAGAAAGAAGGGCATGAGACCATCAACTTGTTTCTCTAACTTAAATAAGTTTCAAGGGAAATTGTTTTACAGGCTACAGGTATATCAGGAGGCAACAGAGCATAGTGAACTTTGTAAAGGATTTTGTAAGGCAGCAAAGCAGTAAGTCTCCGTCTGCAAATTCCTGAAGCATGTGTATTTCTACTGCTTGAGTAACTGGAACCAGATGGAGCTTGGAAACCTTTATATTTACACAGGACCTGAGAAAATGAAATGTCTAACACTAGCAGAGGACAGCTTCACAAAAACATTCCCAGTTAAAGCAAAAGCTAATGATAAGGTTGTACAACTGCTAGCAAATGAACAGCTATCTGTGCTGTGAAGCTGCAGTCAGTCTCAGAGTACATTTGACCCAGAGTTATTTAAGTGATCAAGTAATGGTTGCTGTACGGGAAACCTGACTGAATACAGACCAGCTGTGGAAGCTGGGGACTGACAGATGTGCTGTCAGACAGGGCTGGTGGCACTCCTATTTGGCAACGCCATTGTTCCAGAAATATCTGATACTAGGAGAATGCATAATGGAAAAAATAAGGCAGAAGTAGGAAGCAGAGGTGGAGAAAAGCAATTGCATGGAATGGACAGGGAGACAAAGGTAACTTTTTGCCCCTTTTATCTTTAGAAGGAATTTCTCAGCTTTTTAAAAATAGACAGTGCCATACAGCCCATAGCAGAATGCAAATGTCAGGGAACTGCCAGTGCATTGGCAAGAGGGAAACTAGACCTCAGTATAGAACACAGAGCCAATTCTGCTGGCACTGAGCTAAGGAGAGTCAGGGGGTCCTTCACCGTCACCAAGTCATAACTTCTGTGCTAACACTAGACCAAATTTTCCCAGTTTGTTTTTTTAATAAATACTGTGACTTCTGTTCACATAAGAAAATTTATGTTCTAGCTTTTAGAAGGATTCATCTTAGAAAATCAAAGAGCCTAACTGAAAGACTGCATGATGGAAAATTCACTACCCTTCTACATAAGGTGTCTTAGGGTTTAATTGCTGGTATTATTTAAATTCACACCTGATTCTTTCCCTCATTTAGTTTTGAATTTTCAGCTACTGTATTTCATAATACTCTTTTCCACTACATTAAGGAGCTAGTTGCTCCATCTCCTGGAGTAATTTTCAGGCAATGGCAAACTCATTCAACGAAGAATTTAGTCCTCTTAGACAGGCAGGTTGGCTGAGATTCACTCATTCCTTAATGCAGGCTTGTCAGATCTCAGCTCTGAATCCTTCTGTGGGTTCTGAGCGCAGAGGTCCAAGAAAAAAATATGTTCTAGATTTGCTCACCAGCTGGGCACCTCTGAAATGCACCTCGGGTACTGGCATGAGAACAACCTCCTACATGCCTCACACAATTCAGCTCTACCCCACATTTCCATTTCCCTCCCCTGCAATTCAGCAGGGACCAGGCCCACTCAGCATTTACTCTTGTTTTGCTGGAAAAAAAGTTTGCTGAGACAAAAACTGGGAAGTTGGGCTGCTTGCATGGACCTCCTCAGATGGGAAAAACTGTTCACACAAATAGGCAGCTGTCCTATGCAAAGACCTAAGATTTTGCAAATGCAGAACATCACAGAGTGTTAGACAATTCCAATGATATTTTTAGGGAAGCAGAAACAAAATTACTAGAATTATTCACAAGATTTGGGGGGAAAAATGGCAACAATACAGAATTAAAAAAATCCAGTATTTTGGTGCTATCTCAGTTTCATGTGATTTGAGTGAAATCTTTCACACTATTTCCAATGTAAAGAATGTAGTTTCAGAAATGTGAAGTTTCAAAATTTGTTTCGCTAAAGATATTGACCAAATTTAATTTTAAAAGATTTTGTAATTTTCTACAAAGTACTCAGTATCTCTGTAAAATATTTAAAATATGAAAATGAAGACAAATTTTAACTTAAGAAATTTTGTCCAGTCTTTACTAGGTATTTTTTTAAGCCAGAGATTTGACAGGTTTGGAATGTGACATTATATTCTAGTATCAGGCTTTGGAAGTAAACAATTACACAAAAGCTAAATGACAAAATAACACCCAGTTACTTCAAGCTGAGGCTCCTCTATGATAAATCCAAGCTGAAAGGGGAAATTCATTTCTTTTCTAGAACTGATTCCCCCTTTCCATCTTAAGCCACAGCATGCTGCAGCCCGTTTTTGTAATTTTATGCAGCCGAGTTGGAAAGGTTTAAAAATGGCTTATGGGGGAAGCCATTAAGTATGAGCACTTTGGTTATAAAAAAGTGCTTTCAGCATATGCACAGATTACACGACAGTTCTGTTTTCCATATAGTAGGAAGTGGCTGCATCAATAATACAGCATGTATTAAGAGCCCATAGGAATTGTCATGCCTATTGTGTCACTAATCCATAGATTATGTGCCTTTTATAGAGCCTATTACATAACAGATCATGATGGGTCATCATGTCAAGAATGGAAGGATTAAAAGAAGAGGTATTTTTCACATTCAGATTCTGATGCCTAGAAGGTAATTCTTTGTATAAGAAGGAATTCTTTTCTTTCCCCAGCTTAGAAAAATTTAGCTTAGTATACATTAATGAACGAACCTTTATGTAAAAATCAAAGAAGGATACCCCTTTTCTCCACTTCCATGAGACTTTTCTGTAGATGCACAAAAGCCAAGAGTGGCTAATGGCAGGTTTATACAGCAACAGGGATTCCAGTCTCATGCACAGTGCTTAAGAAAAATAAGATCAAGATTTGTTTTAACTTGCATCTCCTGGTTGTAAACTGGCTAGGAGTATTGAGAAGACTTGTCTAATTAAACTGTTAATACACCAGGCCATGAGATGAAGTTAACTCTTAGCTTCTCCTTTTTTTTTTTTCATTTAAAAGCTTTTTGTGAGCCCAGAACAGACTGTACCAGAGCCTGTGTACATATATACCAGAAGTCATCAGACCCTGAGGTGAACTACAAGGATGTTGAAAATGGACAATCAAGGGTAAGAAGGAGTATCTCCAGAGGTTAGGTAGCTGGGAAATGAAAATAGTACTGCACAGCCTTCAGATCTTACTTCCACTCCTTTGTCAGCATCCAGTACTCAGTGTGAACCTACTGGACACCACTGTACCATGAGACAAAGCAGCCAAAATGCTCTCCCATCAGGGTGTTTCTGAGCTGTCATAATTGCTTCTGAATCAGTGCCTCAGTACAGCAAACTGTGTTCTCAGCAATTCACACACTTCTAGCCTCAAAAGAGCAAATTGTGTGTTTCAGAATTGCTGCAAATCAAAGCAATACACTTAACTCACTCCAAATAATGGCTTGATCCAGGCAATACTCCCTGGAATAGATGAAAATGTGGGCCTTCATAAATTCAGTTCAGCAGGGTCCAGATTTCACCAAAAAAGTAAAGGCACATAACCTATTTGGGTCCTTAAATTTTAGATTTTCAATAATAAACATGAGAATGTTTCACATCTTATCATCTGAGAAAAAAACACACTCTAGTTGTTTATATAATTTATTGATAGTGTACATATTTTTATATAGTGCATTATAATACTGACTGCTATAATCTTTATAAATGCTGAGTTAACTATTTTTTATAATTCTCACAACAAAAATAATCAAATATCATGCCAACATTTTGTAACAAATCATCACATTAAATCCATTTGGATTCCATGACATATTTATCTGTACAATGGACCCCATATCACAGAGCATTCACAGTGCATAAGGTCACAGTCATTGAAAAAATAAATAACATGAGAGATTTCTGTTATTTACAGTTTACAAACCCATCCCTTTCTGTTTTCAAAGTAAGCAGTTCCAGAAAGTTTTAATAATATTTAAAGAGGTATCACACCTCCTAAGGGTGCACAGCAAATGCCTGCAAGTACGAAACACAGGTTTTTAAAAGGTTCAGAATTCATTTTAGTGATCATAAATGATTTCAAAGACTTTCTTGCAATGGAGGAGATAGTGTGAGCCAAATTCTGTGCTCAGTTCCACTGACACAAATTTGTGCCAACTATCAGGACAGTAACGAGCACTGTCACCACTCCCAAGAACGTGAAGGCAAGAATTTGGTCACAACTTTGCTGCAGTTACACCTATTTGAAACAGAGGTGCTGCTGGGGAAGGAGATTTACAAGTGTTCTTTGCATACATAATTGGTATATGAATGAAGGCCATAATCTTGTTGTAAAAATCCTCTCAAAGGAAGCATCTTTACTGTTGTTATCAATCTTTCTAGAGATTATACCTGTCTAGTTTTCATATATTCTGATACTTTTAGAATTTGTTATCATGTCTAGTGCTATAAATCAATCTTTAGATTTGTCTTTCAAGTTTATCAAGACCATCTCACTGATAGGATGGCAGTGATTGCCTACATTCTTTGTGCAAGTAAAAAAGAAAAAAAAAGGGATTAAATTCAAACAGGCAATTCTTCTAAGAAAATATCCAAATGGCATTAATTTCCCATAATCATTCATTTCTTTCAGACAGTGCGCTGTATGTCAGAAGTATGGCAGCAAGCAGAACCACATGAGGAGCAAATTGCCACAACCACTACACATCTCAGCCTGTGCAGAAGCAGCTACACATGTATCTCACATGTCAGGACAGGGATGTATAAGATTTCACAGATTTCTTTTGGGAGCAAACATGAGAACCTGACATACGGGGAAATGTGAGAAAAGTGTGTGCTCAAGTTATTCAAAAGGAGGTTTTTAAATATGCACACAGTAGGTCAGAAACTGGAATGCACGTATCAGTTGAATGGCATTCTCCTCTTCAGCAGAACATCCATCACTTGCATACAGACTTTTCAAAATAGTTCAAGAGAATAATAAAGGGTTTGGTACAGAGTTGCTGGAACTAAATGCTGTCATTTACCTGTGTAACCATCACATAAATCTCACCACCCAATAAAATGAAAAATATGGAGTTCAGACTCAAAGAAATAAAAAGGAAATTGTGTAGCAAATGCACAAGCTGCAGATTTTTTTTCTGAGTGTTTAAACACAAATAACTAACAGAGAGAGATCTGAGCCTTGCAATGACAGAATGTTACGCTTAAAGGTGATGTATTTCAATTAGGAAGACTCTTTGGTTTCACCTGGCTATCAGTTATTTTAGTGTCTGATTCATATTACATTAGGTCTGATCTTTCCTTGGCATGAATTATCAGGCAGTATTCATACAGCTTAAAGCACTCTACCAAAACCAACTAATAGTAGGACACAAGTAAATGCCATTACAATGGCAAGAAATCCAAGAAAGGAAGACAACAAAATCCATGTGGAATTTGTGCAACTAGAGCAAACACATAATAGAAACAAGTGCAATTAAAGCACAGTCACAAGGGAAATCAAAGACAGAATAGAATCTTCTCTATGATTGCTAAGTATTAGATTAGTAAAGACCTTTTCCATTTGTTTACATGTTGACAGAAAGTTTACAAATATCATCTAAATCCAGAAACTAATTTTATGTTTGCTACAGCTGCAGTAAGCATATAAAACCAAAATAAAATTGGCACGCCAATGACTGAGCCAGGAGAAAGATGTTGACTATGCTGTACCTGTTGGGAAGACTTAAGGTGTTCTTCTAGGCTAGACCTCAGCCCAGAGAGCAGCCCTTACATCATCAAATAGATAACCATATCTGTAGCTTCTTAGATTTAGACATGTAGATCCTAAGCTTGAAATCTTTACACAAGCAATACTTTATAATGCAGTACAATTGTTATGGTAAATAAATGTAATCAAAAATTGTCAAACTCAACGGAAACTCCCGTTTGCTTGCTACAGACAGGACTGCAACCTGTGGGTCTATGTGGGACTGTGCTACTCCAGGGGAACTGCAGCAGAAAAGAGCTGCTAAAAGCCCTCCTTGGCCAACTATAATTCAGTTTTGCCCCCGCTCATACACACAAGGGCAGATGCACAGTTTTGAAGTCTGAGACAAGGAACGTGTTCTCCTATTTACAAGAGTGGAAATTGGAAGTGGTATCAGCAGAGCAGAAGTCCACGGACTCTGGTTAAACCTTATAATTTGAGAAAGAAATAAAATCCTCACACTACAAACCCAGTAAAATATGAAAAGATCTGAATATGACAGAAAACCCAAAAACTGTGCTCCACTGTCATCTTAGGACACAATCCAGCAAGGCACTTGGATATATGCTTAGCTTTAAGAATGGAATCAAACCTGCTGAAGTTAAGCTTTGCTGGATATGGGATATCTTTTTCTGAGTTGTATTACTTTTCAGTGTTAGTATGCTGGCAAATTTCAGATCACAGTAACAGTTTTACCTCTCACATCCACCAGCTTTCTTTTCACTCTTGAGCTGAACATTAACTTATAGAATATTGCGACACACATTCCAAACTCAGCCAGCTAACTCTTGCAATGGTTAATAAAACAAAATGGCTACAAAATTTGAGACACAATCTGAACAGCTGCAGGATAGAACTGTACTAATTGCAGAGAGCCAAGCACAAATCACTCCTTTTCTTGATTTGAAAATGGCAAAATTTGCAATGGTTTCCTGACTACGCAAGCAAATTTTTTCTTTTTTCTTTTTTTTTTTTTTTTGTATACACGTGAAAGGCACTAGTTTGTTATTACTCTGCAACAGCCTACTGAATTACTGATACATTCTGATGTGGGTTTATCTGACACACAACGATTTGTCAATCAGATCTTTCTTGGACCATTCAGTTTACCTGCATGGCTTGGTGTATAACTCTATTTATTTTAGCATATGGATTATGACAACTTAAGAACCCTTTAAACTACTCCATATGATAATGTGTCATCAAGGCCCTGATACAGCATCTCATAATTCTTTGGCAAACAATACATCCTTGGTCATGTGGTGGTGTCAGAGGAGAACCCTACTAAGGTTATTTATAATTATAAGCATGGCATGATACCTGTCTCATAGCAGGATATGCATGAGACCATCTCATGAAATGCAACATTAGAATTCAATATAAATTGTCCTGAAGTGGGTCTATGTTTCAGGGAGGGCTGTAGATGACAGGACCAGCCACATGATTTAGCAGTACTATGTTCTGAGACTGACCCTTGCTAAATACAACACTGGTTTTCTGGAGCAGGTGATATTCAATTTAGGCAGAGTAATTCTAAATTATGTTTGAAGAACTCATAGCATTAGCAGACAAAAATCTGTGCATGTTTGGGCTGGGGGTCAGTTGCTACAGAAAAAAATGGTGCCTGTATTTTTCCAAAGTTGCCTGGTTCAGAAATACGAAGGTACAGTACAGTTTGCTAGATCTGGCACTATAAGCTTTGATGCCCTCATGACTGTCAACTCAGCTTTCACTAAGCATTCAAAATCTGATTTTGGAACCACTCTTCTACTGTGTGAAGACATCTGAGCTGCCTGAACCATGCACAGGAGAGCAAATATTTGCTTGGAGACAGTTAGTTCTCCAAGACCACAAAACGGCAGAATATAGGAAAAGAACATTTACTCAGCCTCTCTCTCTGCTCCTTTCAGTCTTATATTTAAGTCATCACCATATTTTCAACAGCAAACTGTCCTGAAAGACAGCAGGGGAGAGAGTAAGACTAGAAGGGGATGCTCCTACAGTGGTGCAGCAGTATGCTGCATTTTCACAGCCTTTCTGCAACAGAAGACTCAAAGATGAACATGAATTCCATCTCCTCAGCTTTATACTGCAGCAAAAATGTCTTGAATGCCTGGAAATGGGGTCATTGGCATTGTTGAGATAAAATGTGTTTTACTGCCATGCTTGCCTATTCAATAAAGCATTTTAATAATGCTGTATTTGTGGCCATCTTTAGAACTGGCTTGTTTAACAACAAAACTTTTAAATTATGAACCCTAAATGGATACTAATACTGACATTTGTAACAAAGTGTAAAGCAAGTAATAAATGTGTTGCTTTTTTTCTTTAGGATTACATTGAAAAGATCCAATTCCTAAAAAAAATTCAACAGCAGAATACACTCCTTAATTTGTACTAAAATAATTTTTAAAATAGCCATAATTGTAAACACATTGCCTGGTGTAAACAGTATTCTGCATGTCAGTTGGCTAAAAATAATTATTTATCATTTGTTAAAAGAAGGAACTTTCTGAATAAGTGCTTATTTACTAATATTTTATAGTATGTTCTCACTGACACAATTTTTTATATATAGTCTTAATGGAAATATTTATATATTTAAAAACACATCAACTGTTAGTTGATAGGTTTGGTTTATAAATATTAAAAAATTAAAAAAATCTATGTATAAAGTTAACTGTGCTTCTTTAGAAACTTTATGTGATCATTCACATACAGCTTCAAAATATTTTTAAAGTTTAGTAGCAATTCAAAATATGCTGTCTCAGTGATCTGCAATTGTATGACCACTACAATGCGGACTGTTACCCATTATTTCAATACTCTGGGCTGAATCTTGCTGTCAATTACATTCAGAGTAATTCCTTACATCAGATTAATGCTGGTGGAAAGGGTGTCAAAACTTGGCTTCTACTCGGAGTTGAAAAGAAGTATATTGTGCTTCAAAACTTGCATGCAATCAAATCAAGGACCATATTCTCTTGACAGACTTGCTTTCGTCTATGTGATTCTTATCTGCACTGTTCCACGACAGACACTCATCTTCATTAAGCTTCTGGGAATAAAGAAAAACTGAAGAATACACCAGCTTCTTGACTGATGAAATAAGCTTCTTCCTCCCACCAATCAAATTGAATCAAATCAAATCATAATCAGGGTGGGTTTTGTTGTCAGAAAGTCTGGATTATGTTCAGATACTACTCTCAGCTGATAACAACAACTGATAGTTACTGAGCACCCAGTTTTATTTTATTTGTTTAGTTTCTTCTAAATTTACACAATGGGCTTACAATGGCCAATGCAAAGTTTTTTGTGGTGTAATATTCCACAAATGTCAGTTTATATTTATGTGTACAGCATTCCTCATTAACAATAAAACATATTTTTCAAGTATGAATTTCTGCATGTAATTCTCTTCTTCAGTATGCAGATACTCTTGACTTCTAGTGTGCATCATCACAAGTGATACAACATACAACCATTTCCTCTTCTTTCTCTGCCACGTTGTTCATGTTCATTGAACAGAGTGATAAATATCCAACACTGCCATCAAAAACTGTCAGTGAAGTTCCTCTATAAGCAGAGCACTTGAAAGGGAAATGATGTCCTCAACAGTGCATGCCATGATATGTGCCTTGGACTTTCCGGTCCTGTAGCTGAGATATTTTGAATGAGCCAAGAAAAGTTCTGAACTTGCCTCTTATCCTTCCACGGAAAGTAAATGTCAAAACCAAAAGAACTATAAAGATTTTTCTCCTGTCCTCTTGCTAACCTTGGTGGTGGTTGATTGTCTGCAAAAGGAGAATGAAAACCACAACAGAATGCCCAGAAACAGGTCCTTTTAGAGTGCTGCATAAGACCCACGTAGCTTTATGTCTGAGCAGCAGTACCCAAAGAGGAGGAAAATGCTTTGGTTGCCTTGAGCTAGCATGTTAAAAGGAAGGTATGCTTTCCTTCCATATAGGAAAAAGTGCTTGTTAGCTGATGAAGCAGGAACGACACTCAAATTACTGATGGAAAGAAGGTAAAAATGTGAAATGCCTCCTGCCATTTACAGCATGTGTAATCAGAAGAATTTCAGCCTCTCTCCTCATTGTGGTTTAAAGTTCTTCTCGGCACATAGGGAAGTTGACAAAGGTGAAGACATTAAACTCTATCATTATAGATAAACACAGGAAAACAGCATAAAGAAACAACACGTAGATGCCTAATTTCTTGTCAAGTTTCCACTTATTTGCATGGATTCCAAACACCTGCAAGCAAACGAAGTATTAGTTAATTAAGCTCTGAAGGAAACTTTTGGAAACACTCATTATAAGCTAAAAACAAGTCTCTTGAATTAGAGATCTTGTATGAAGAAAAAAATACATTCTCAGTATTTTATAGATCAAAAAGGCTACATATGTTTTTCTGATCAAGAAAAGAAATGTAAAAGCCCAAACTAAGAAAAGAAATGTAAAAGCCCAAACTAAGAACTGAAATTCTGGTTTGACTCTCAGTTGTCCTAAGATTGTTTTACAAAATATTTAATGAACTAAAATAGAGCACTGAATGAACTACATGAATGTCCCTCCCTCAAGTGCTCCCCTGCAGATTCTTTATGTCCCAGTAGTACACCAGCACCTAATGCCCATTCTTTCAACAGCTTCAGAAGAGGTGCTTTCTTTGCAGTTTGGCTGAGCTCCAGAACTAAGGGTCGTAGTTACAGGTAGCAAAGCAATGAAGTCCTCAGGAAGGCACCTCTTTTCAATGGTGTTGAGTGCCTCTGAATTATTTGTTTTGCTCAAAAGTCTCCACTGAGTTTTGCTGGAAAGGTCTGTGCGAATCAGGGTATTCAGCAGAACAAACGAGACAATAATAGATGCCTCAAACTCAGCTGATATGGCTTCTGCTATGAAACAATTCTTTTCAGAAAAACACGAAGGGCTAGCATAGTAACACATCTGCATTATCTTCCCATTTTTTCCCAAAGTGCTGGTTACCAATATGCATGCAGCAACATCAGATACAAATGTCTACAGAACAACTCTGTTGTTTCACAAGCACTGTGCAGTATGGCAGACTGGGGATAAGACAAAAAAGAAGAAAAGAACAGGCTCTCACATCTTATGTATCAGACACATTAGGAAGTTAGTAGCAGAGTGAACAGCCCTGGTCATTCTACCACTTACATCATGCACAGGTGATGTGAAGTTTTGTAAGACCGAGTCATGCAACAGTGTGAAACCTCCAGTGATGACCCCTTCTTCCTATAGAGCCTCTACAAAGTCTCCCAGGCAACCAGTGAAACACATTAGTATAAGTGAGTATTTTATACCTTTTTGATTCCTTATACCTGATTTGATTCTTCCTACAGAGGGTTCCCTGGGAGTCAGCAGGATCAGACCTTAAGTACCAGCAAAATTGACTTTTGAAACAGAATTAATTTTCCAGCTTGATAAATCATGTCACAAGGGCAAGTGTCTTACACTGAGTGACATTTAGCATCTGCATTTAAAGTCCTGAGATTCACAGTCCTCACTGACTAGTACTTATTAACAGTTTAAGCTACAGCACTTGATTAGTCCAGGCTGGTTTTAGAAATCAGAGACAATGGCAAAGGGTGATAAACCATACCTGGGTCTTGTCCCAGCATAAAGTAGAGATAGGTCTGGGGTATGCACACAGGACCAAAGAAGTACTACTGGATCCCATAATTTCAACACTGTCATTGAAATCTATGGGACTTACACATATCCAGCATCTCTTGCACCAAATGCCAGACTTCAGTCCTCACTGAGGACAGCAGTAGCTCTTCAACTCATGCTATTGCTAGAAGAATGATACTTTCCAAGAAGCAATGCTAAGTATTTCTATTTTATCCTTCTATACCATGTAAATACCTAATCATTATTTTGCAATTGGAATACTTGGAGATGGTCAGATACTTACAGTAAGTGCCACTGATCCTAGCAAAAGTCCAACTGAATAGACCAGTCCTTTGCTGTTTATCTTAACCTGTGGGAATTGGAGGAGACTTTTAAAATGCTCAGCATATAGCTGTGCTTTGGAGATCAAAAATCAATTTACTGATTTATAGTCCACCTTCTGTTTTGAATAGCGACTTACATATTTTAAACTATGGAAATCCACAACAGATTTATCATAATGAAGAACAGGAAGATTAGGGAATCAAAGCAAATGTATAGTAATCCCATCTCCATTAAAAAAGAAGTCAGCATTTATAATGGATTTATGTTAAAAAATCCTCAGAAGAGAGAGATAAGCTGTTATTCTCATCTTACAGACAAAAATACTAAGGTATATGGAGACAGCTGTGCTAGAAGTTGTATAGTGAGAAAATGATAGAGCCATGAACTATCCATGGCACTATTTTTCTGCTACATAGTGTAATATACTTCAGTTGACAAACTGGAAATTAATTGCAGCTTATGGAAGGAGAATTCCCTCCTTAACTTTATGTTCCTTGGCAAAGAGGAACTAATTTAGCAACTAATAACACGCTCAGCAGGTTCTTTGGGGGTTTACTTATTTTATTTGTATGCTTTCCTTTTAGGATTTTTTACAAATAGAATAAAAGGAGAACTTAAAGATTTGCCAAGTATACGTACAGTTGATCCGTAATCGATCGCCATGGTCTGCAAACCCCATGGAATGCCAAGTCCCACCAGAATGTCAAAGACATTGCTCCCTACTGTATTGGACACTGCCATGTCACCAAGGCCTGCAGAGAAAAAAAAACAACAACAACACTTCAAAAAAATCAAAGTATACAACCAATAGTCTGTGTACTAGAGGAAATTAAAGGGAATGATCTTCATGGATGCAATTCCCCGTAGAACCAGTCAGAGTACCTGAGGTAGGGAGACAATTTCCATAACATTTGCATGACTTCTGAAAAAAGCGTGCAAAAACTGCACTCCAGCTACATCTTCCTTGTGCCTCAGAGAGCTTTTACAAGGTGTGTGGTATCCATTCAGCATCTGAGTTCAATGTCAAAGTCCTGTTCTAAATAGCCAGCAGCCACAGAAACCTGAAGATTATGTACGGGATTCAGTATGTGGCTACATGACCTTTATCTCATGTGAATGATTCAAAGAGATCCTGAAAATCACCCAACCAGCTGGTAGTCAAAGACATTAAGCACTTCTGTGGGGCTCAATCAGCAATAATTGCACTTCAGGACCAATAAAATGCTACAGGAAAGTTAAAAAAGAGTGAATTGTGGTGAAGTACCTAGGTATTACACAAAATCTACCTCAAATACTCATCACTGGCTGGCATCTCATTCTGCACCACTGTCAATGAATATGAAGAAGGCAGAATTCTCTGTCCCTGCTAATTTCCTTTAGGCACTGGCCTAACTATTAAATCACTTTCACAAAGTGAATACTGGAAAGGAAAAGGAACTTTGACATAAATGGGACATCCCACAAATAGTTTCAGAGTGTACACAGAGTGGAGACATACACTACCACACCATAAATACAGTATCTTCTAGTAGGAAGCTGCTGAGAGAAGGGTAATGCTTTCAATTCAAATTATAGTAGTGTTCCTCTTTGCTATTAGATATTTGTCTGCACTCTGTCAGTAAACAACTCTCTTGAATTCAACTAGAGCAAAGTCCCTGTACTGTCTTTAAGGAAATTAGGCTGCTTTTTGCCAAGCTAGTGCTTACCTTCACTTTCAGAGGAAAAAATCCCTACAGTAGTTTTGTCTAATACAATAGAAGAACTAATCTAAAGAAGCAGTTTGTTAATTTAAAAATGTAACATGTTACAAAAATCTGTTTAATAATGCACACGAAAAATTAATTTAGTAGAAAGGTGGTTCCATAAAAATTTTGAATACTTTTTTGTACTGTTTTTTGTGAGATTTTCCTGCACATAAAAAATAATACAACCTGGAAAATTAAATATTTTAAATGTATAATACTTTTCAAGCAGGCAACATTTAACAGCACTACTTCTATCTCAAATTACAAAGGCAGGGCTTTTGAGTACTTAATTTATCACTGCAAAACACTTTTTTTTGCCCAATGATGTGTGCTGCAGATCTCATTATCAGGAAGGAAAAAAGGCTATGGGAACTGAAACAGTGGAAAAGAATACCACTAGGTCCTTTTCTTATTCTACAGCTGTACCAGGGATCATGCTGTCAGCTTTTATGTTTTTCATCAACAGGAGGTGACGCTGCTACCAGTATTTTTCAAGTAAAAAAAGGAAGTGTGAAGAAACTTAATCAAAATTTAAAGATACATAAGAAAGCCTCTGACAATTTCAAATGGACAGTTGAGGAGGACACAGCTGACAGTTATCTAAAACTCTATCCAGCACAGCTATTCAGATGTCAAAGTGGGAAAGAGGTCTGCATTTGGATGAGAAGCATGCCTGGAGCAACATGACTTCTGCCACATCCTCTTAAACTGTTTCACTTCCCTGGGTTTGAGAGGTCTTCTAGAAATCAGTACAAGTTTTACATGGACAAGTGGTTGTCAGTATATATTCTTCAATGTAATTTTTAATAGCTGATATTCTAGTTTTGTCTATGACTTTTATGTTTTTACCCTGGCTGATACATACCATGCATGGCATATCTTAATGTTGAATTACCTTCCAGAATGCTAGAATGCCCAGTCCCAATAAGCAAAAGATAACAGGACAAGGACTACTTTTTTGGTTTACAATAATTAGCAAAGTGTTTTGGCTTCTAATGAGGCCCTGACACAGTAAAAAGTAAAATACTACTACTACTACTACTACTACTACTACTACTACTACTACTACTACTACATAAAATAAAATTGACAATTTATGTATATGGAGGCAGCAAATCACAAAGCATGTATGAAGGAATGCAGTTATGCTTCAGCAGACACAGTACCTTGTCTTGCTACTATTAAGCTGGCCATGCAGTCTGGGACGCTTGTTCCTGCAGCTAGGAAAGTAATGCCCATGATCACATCTGGTATCCCAAGGGTGTATCCAATCACAGTCACCTGAACAGTGAGGAAAGTAGATTAATTTACCATATCTGGAAAGTCTCCTCATTCCAATGCAGTTGTGCCATACTCTTAAATTTGATTTCTGGTTTGGACCCTAACAGGATTAGACTCAGGACACTTACCTATTTCTGCAAACCAAATACTTGTGGAATAATCAGCATAAAAACAACCCTGTGCAAAGGAAAAGGACCTTGGGTCTTATTATTCAACATTTTTGGAATAAACAAAACTCCAGTTTCTGTGCTTCTAACATGATATACTGATCTTTTAAGGAGATCAGGTGATCTGGTCTGTGGGTTTGGGATTTCTTTGTTCCCAAGAATGGCAAAGATTCTCACTGGTTCTATTCTCAAAAGGACTGCAACCAATTTATATTGTAATATAGGGGCAGAGATATAAAGAATTTATTATAACCCAACACATGAAGAAGAAACTAATTTCTTGCATGACTTCTGATACAATCTTGAAGTGAGCATGTCTGGTTATACTGTCCCCTGAGACTCCAGAGACAGCTTTAAAAGAGCTCAGGGAATCACTGAAGACTGCAGAATTCTTAGAAAGGACAGGGAACTGTATTTAGTTGGAGTATTCAAAGAGGGCTGAAAAAGCACGAAGAAAAGGCAGCTGAAAAGGAAATAGGCTTGTGAGACTGAGAAGACTGAATTGGGGACAGGCAGCTGCCTCCCTGCTGAGACTGCTAAGGATGGAAGTCTTTAAGGCTCTGTGTTGTTTTCTCGAAAAAGTTTGCCAGTGTCTTACATGAGTAGAACTGGACTCTTCACCAAAGAAAAGGTGTATTTTAGGAACCTGATGATAAATCTTATCTTCAGGGGCAGAGACTCAGAAATAGGAGTAGGCATCATTCTCCTGCTGCAACTGGTAACAGGGTATTAAAGTCCATCTGCCCCTTAGAACAAACTGTACTGCAGTTCATCTGCCTCTTAAAACAAACTGTGTTGCACCCTTAATGAGCACCTCTCTCATTTTTGATATCTACACATGGAACCAAGGTACAGAGTGTGAGCTTGCAAAGGACATATAATATGAAATAAATGCGTGGCTCTGGCATCATTATGCCAGGCAGAATGAGTGGCTGGTATAGGAATTTCTTCAACAGTCTATGTTAAGAGGATTGCTTTACAATGCAAAACGTATATAGAAAGTTGCAAAAAGCATACAGAAAACACAATCTTCCATGAGAAGAAACATAAAACAGTTTGCAAATGCCTGACACATTTCAGGAAAGTAGAGATGTTCTCCATCCAAAAAAGTTTTTGCAGGTTTAAGAAGTTTAAGAATAAAAATTCGTCCATATGCGTGACCAGAATAGTGTGCGTATATATATGTGTCTATGAGTGCAATATGTGAGACTATATATATTCCAACACGAAACCAGCTGAAGGTTTCTTCACCATATATTCCTTTAAAAAGAAAAAGGAAAATGGGCATATGAATTCTTCACAGCATCCTACCAATCTTCAGCTTTATATTGCAGAAGTACTGCTCATTTTCCCATCACAGAATCAATTTGAGGAGCTTTCCTAGTCATCTCTTCTCTAATTGAAAAGGTAAACTTGAGAGACTGAAAGAGGGTGAGGAGGAAAAATAGGAATTTATTAAAATCTTCAAGTAAGTATGCTCCTGAATTGACAACAATTTATAGATACACACCTGACACACTGTTTCTCACAGATCCAGGGCAAATGGAAACACTAGCAACCATAATACTCTTCACTAAGAATTTTCTTTCCAATCTAATCAGGATGTTTTACACCACTTCTGAGTCTGCATCCAGCTGCCTTTTATGCATGTTTCAGTATGAGACCCTGTAGCCAAATTTCTAAAAGTGTCTCAGCTGCTAAGAGTTAAACATTTTCATTTAAATGCCCTTTACTAGTAGGATGTGGATAGCCACACTGTCTTGATAATCAGGCTGGCACCTTCCTGTACTGTACTGGACCCTACACAGTAAAGGCCCAATTATTTGTGGAGGATAAAGCAGCAGAAAGCTAAAATTATAATAATTGAATATGATCTGAAGAGACTGCACTACAATTACATGCCTTGCTTTAACAAATGCACAAGAGATCTAGTATCTATTTTGAGATGCGCATTTCATTCAGTATGAAGTCCTGCTACATACACTTACCATCCACACCATGAAGTAGGAGAACAAGGCAATCCAGAAAGTGGATAAGACGAATGTCAGCATAAACCACTTCTCCCAGCGTGGTTTGCTGCAGTTTGGAATGGTGGTAAAGAGCAAGAATATCAATGGCCATGTCAAAAACCATTTAACTTTGTTCATTTTTCCACCTGCAGGACAAAGAAAGGAAGGAAACAGTTTAGCTTTCCCATGACTATCCCAAGCCCAGTTACACCTCTTCGAGCACAGAGGATGACGCCAGTAGGATGTTTACAATTGTGCGTGTCAGCTCATTTTCCAGTGTACCTTTCAGCTATACTTGGCCTTGTCACTCTCAGCCAAGTTCTGCATGAACATCCAGAATCTTACAGTTAAGCCTGCCAAGGTCTATGTAAATCCATGAAAGAATTACAATGATTTAAAAGCATGGCTGATTTTAAAACTAAAATTAAGTCAGGTTTGTTGCTCTTTCAAATGTCTGTATTACTATTAATCCATAACTTAAAAAAACCCCCCAAACCACCAAAAAACCCCACTCCTCTCACCTTACCAGGAATATTGAAATCTAAGTGGTGAAAATAACTTGTATGTTCTGTGCAGCAACAGAAAATACTCTCACAGAAAACAGAAGCACAGACCCAGCCTATGAACGCAGCAAAGTTTTTTCACAAGCCTCACTGTTCTCACTTGGGCAGAACTTGGAATAAGCTGATACTCTGGAGATCTAGACTTGTTAACTCTCTCCAATTGCAGACAGCACCACCTCGAGATGGTCTCTTATTTTCTGTAAAAATTAACTGAATATAGTGACTTTCCTTGTACAGCTCTCCAAAATCAGCTGCTGAGAAATACCAGAGAACTGTCATCACTGAAGACAAGTAAATACTTTCTCATTTTTTTAAAGTTTACAGTATTGTAAATGTGCCTATAAATCCTAATACATAGAAGAGAATTATTTTATAATTGGGCCATAAGTAAATGGGTTACTATTTACATAGTTCATAAGGTATCCTTCAAGAAGGATAACAAATTTGTTTATCAGGCTAAATTAGAGTATCACAGCCAACATCATGGTAATTTTTATTTGCGTTTTCTTTACATTGTGTTAGAATTATGCTAGTAGGGATTACACCATTAACTGACAATGCTATGCATGAGATCTAGCAAAATATGCCATTTTGAATAAAATAATTGATCACGTTGAAGAAAATTATCAGGTACATCTTCCAGTGAAGTTATTTAGCTAAATTATAAAGAACAGTTAATAATTAGTGAAAGCTCCTATCAAGTTTATCAGGAATTTTCTTTCAAAAAGGACTTTGGTATTTAGGATTTGTGTAATGGGAATTTTTGTCAGTGAATTTAATTAGATTGATATCAGTCCTCTGGACCAATGTACACCAGATGCAATGAAATTAAATATTAAATTAATAATACTTTTGTAATTTATGAGGCTACTTACTAGTCTTGGTGAGCTCAAATGGAAGTCTTACATATTCTAGCACTAGATTTTCTTGTTTGAGTTATGAATCAATGTCTTAACTGGAGATTTCTTTGTGAATTCTGAGATGCCATCAACCCACAAGGAAAGCTTGGCTTTTTATTCCCATTTAGTAGCTTGGGGCTGTGGAACTTCTAACACATAAAACCACTGAAGTCTCTTAAGGTCAATTCTAGTTCTAGAATTGACTACTACTACTACTGGTTATTACAGATTTTACAGGAAAGACATTTTTCCCTCTGGTTACATATGCTGCTACACAGATTTTTTTTAAACAGTTATCTTCTATCTGTTCTGTCCAGAAAATGATATTTCTTGGCTCACTTCTCACTTTAATTCTCTTAGCAAGGCTGTAAATATCCCATGAACTATCCTATGGTAACTTATACTTCCTCCTGTTTAATTTGTTACAGTTTAGATCATTAAAAGCTCCTAGCTAGCTAATTGGTACTCTCTGTCTGCTCAAGTTGCTAGACTTGGTTCATAGTCAGCATGGCCTAGGCCAGTAATTTCCTCAGTGTGTAATTCCAAACGCAAGGTCAGTGGATGACTGAGAGGAAAAATTATAGATCCGATTCTGATCTACGTGGGTGTAATCTAATTGACTTCAGTGCTGCTACACATAGGCAGTCCCATTTTCTTTTCAATAACATAAAAGAAGCTGAATTGCTTGAAGAACAAATAGAGAATAAATGCAATCAGCCTCTGCTGGGGAATATTTATCTTGTCAGGATACTGAGAATGCACAGTGCCTTACCCCTGGCATTGCTATGTTTGTCCAGTTCCAGGAAACCTAAGTACTAGTGGAGGAGGACTTGCCTTTCCATTATCTTTGCTGAGTTTCAATGGATGTGTGTCACCCATTCCTGGCTCTATTAGTGGTGATGCTTTATCCACACATCATGAATTGAAATGACTTTTTACAGCTAGCTGGTTTGTGGAAGTGATATTTGTGTTCATTACATGGCAGCTAGGCTTGAGACTTTGGGGAACAACAGCTGCATGTAATTCTGTGTTTTGCTGGGTTAACAGAGAAGCTGAATGGCCATTTGCAGTGAACCTGGAACAGGTTTGAACCACCATGGCCAAAGCAGCCCACTTGACACATTCTGTATTGGCTTCTCTTTTGTGTCACGGTTTGCTTTTATAAACTTCTATATAAAGCTTTAAGTATATCTGGCCTTGGTTCTGCCTCAGGCCATTTTATTCAGTTCTTACTGCTGGGTCATGAAACTTCCGTGGCACCTAGTGCTAAAGAAGTCTGCTCTTACATTGTAACTTAGCAGTATTTTAAGAATCTATTAAGTATATTTAGCAGCAACCTCAATGAAGTGAGACTTTATTTCCTCAGGGAACTGATGACCTTATTCATTTCACCTGGCTTAGATGAATGCAAAAACAATATACAGCTTGAAAACATAAATTTTACTTTAATTTTTTCTTGTTCTTTTGAAATTATTCCTTTTCTGTTCTGTTGTTTTGGTTTTGACCACCCACTCTAAAATAATCATTAAAATGATTTAATGACAAATTTGTTAAAGTGGAGTACGCTTGTAGCTCATGACAATTGTTTTACAATGTTGCATAGCTCCCTAGTACTTCTTCAAGGAAGAAAATGATCTCTCATTTGATGCATAGCTGTTCTGTTCCATTACGAGACCTCAGCGCAGTTGTTTTAAGAGTGGTACCAGCCACTCCTGTGAGCCTGGGGTCTAAAGGCTCCTACAGCAACTCACATAACTGAGCAAAGGTGTATTTTGCACCTCCCACAATAATAATGAAAGAATATTGTTTTATTATAGAAAGCAACACGGGTCTATATTCTGTTCACTCTGCTGTAAAACAGAAAGATGACCATTTTTTGGTATGAAGTTCTTTTTACTGCTTTATACGTCCATTTTTCCTGTTTCCACATACACTTGGAAGGCTAGTATGCCAAGTATTTCAGAGAGGTATCATTACAGAAGAGCTTGATTACAATGTTTCTGAAAATGAAGTGGCAGCCCTACAACAAAGAGCTCTTTGCTAATTTTCAAAGCATTTCTGGGCTAGTCATCTTTCTAGATGTTATGCTTACAATAATTACTTTTACATACAGATAGTGTCCTGGTGAACAAAGACAACAGCACACATCACAGCACTGAGTATTTCCTTAAGGCGCTAAAGAAAATACTGTCCTATTCTCAACGTTCACACAGAGCTGAGAGGAGCTCAGTATAAAAGTATGAAACTGCATTTTTGTTTATCTTCAGATCAGAAGTGTACTCTTGAGATAGCTACTGACTGACCCCATTTAGTGTACTTTGGTTTGCAATTTACTGTGTTTTAGTTTGCAACATGGAGCAGCCTTGCTGCACACCAATAAGATTCCCTTGCTATAAAGCTGAACCAGAGACACAAACTTAGAAGTGCTCCAAAACCTAATGGGATCAGGCTAGAGCTAGTCTGAAACAAAACTTCCAAAGGCATTTAGTGCAGACAGTCCACATGTCCTAGGCAATAAGCTTCACAGAAAACACATTTTTAAGTTTAGACAGACCGGAGTCTGCAACTACACCATCAAGAGTCACCTCTAAGGTTTTGTAGGTAGTTAAACTTGATAACTTTTCAGTCAGTCTTTCATTTAAAAGCATAGCAGGCAAGCACAGACCTCCACTCCACACTTCAGATCATGCCTAAACCTTCCCAAGTGAAAGAAGCGTCTCCTTACACAAAGCAGTGATTAGCTGACTGATCTAAAAAAAAAAAAAATAAGATCCCTGAAAAGCATGAATCTAACTGGCACAAAGGATTTTCAAAACTGTATGTTTATGAATTCATACAAATCTCTCACTTAAGGCAACTTGAAAACTGGGAAAGGTTTTCTCTAATTGAAGTCTACCTACAAAATGAGAAAGGCTTCCTGGAGTCTACTATTTCTTTCTATTTTTTCTAGGTTTTTTTTGGTTTTGACAACAGTAAACTTAGAGGAAAAAAATGGCACATCCAGGCTTGTCTAGAAAGATTATTGCTGCAATTTTTTTTGAAGCTCCACTTCATAATTTTTGAATTCTTTTTTTATTTTTTTAATGTCTCTACCTGTTTTTATTTGAGAAATAAAAACAGACAAAGAAACAACAAAAAAACCCCAAAACCTAACCTGTTTTTCCACCAATTAAAAGTGATTTTTAAAGCACCTGTCATCTTGGTCCTAATTAAACCTTATATCTACAAAGATGTATTTACACCCACATATCATTATCAATATTAATTCAATTCTCAACCAGAAAATGTGTAATGGTAACACACATGCTTCCACTCTAGCAGCTTTGTAAGAACCCAGACAGCAAGTAAACTTCTGCTAGAAAATGCTGTTGTTTGTCAGAGTTCAGACTGATTAGAAAACTTTAATATATGTAAGTTAGACAATCTGAAATCATGTCTAGTCATGTGCAGCATCCAAAACAGAAGAGAGAATTATAAATTTTTGTCACAAGTATTGGGACTCAACATAGAAACAACTGAAACAGATATAACAAACCAGATGCCTTGTGAATTTTCCATCAGAATTATTTTCCACTGAAAAACGCCTTTGTTGCAATTAAAATAATCTGAGAAAATGGTTTTCAATTTGCAATTAGGAAAATTAACACAGCAGCTGAATCTCCACCTTCTTCGAAAATCCTTGCTGATTTCAGCTTTGCAACTTCCCTTAGGAATTGTGGAGGCAAAAGACTGTGTTACCAGACTAGAAAAAGGTTATATGAGTGTATCCAAGGAGGCCCAACCTTTGCCAACCTTCCAAGTGGGCAACAGATATATTAAAGTACTTTTATTGCAATTCTCCTGCAACAGATCTTTGGAAACACTTTTTTTCCCCTCTGGAAAACACCAAGGTTTTACTTCTTATCCTCATCCAAAACACACTATTTCTTAAACTACTGGTACTCTTCTCAGAAGTTTCATTTTCCAGAACAAAAGTTCGAAATTCTAGACCATGAGATCTGTCCAAAACTACTCAGATCTCTATTTTCAGCCTGTGCTTTTACCACACTTAGCATATTTGGATTTATGCCAATAATTTTCTCTTAAATACACATTTTCGGTACAGTGGAAACTGGTCTAGAAAAAAGAATTTGCTCTAGTACAGAGAAACAAACTTTAGTCTCACAGTTACAATAGGTTTACATAGGACAACATTCAACAAAAATAAAACGTAACTGAACAGAAATACTCCCCATATCTTGTTAAACTTGGTTGGATATTGGCCTGGTTTATTTTGTATGTTTTAACCTCGTTGTATACTTAATCAATTTTTTTTTAAGGGAAAACTGGTATTTATAGACTTCCTCAAGTTCCTCTTCACCCTTTCATAATACGGTGATGAGTTACTAAATTCAATCTTTGATGAGTTCTCTTCCAATCTATCCAGTGCATCCTCCACCAAGGAGTACACTTATTGCTCTTCTGGAACACTGTTTCCAGTTTAGTTTTCTACAGAAGGAGTCTGACTTCTGAGCTCCAAGAACATGATGCAAATCAAAGTGCAGTAAATGAGGACAACAGAGATCTGAAATAAAATTCTAAGGCAGATGTCCTGTTACACAGGCAGTGGCAAGAGGAAGCTCTTCTAAAAAAGCATTTTGGTATACTACAGTTAGGTCCTACTCTGAACTAGCTTCTTGGAAGAAGAACTCTCTTGCAACATCAAATAAGCCCTCTTCCTAGCTCCTTAAGCCTCCTAAGTCATGTTTCCAATCTTTGGCAAAAGCACCATAAAGCAGGCCAAAAAGATAGCCTGAGGAACAACTAAAATGAAGAATCAAAATTCACAATAAATCTTACTTAAAATACATTAGGAGCAGGAAGTCTTCTGGGTCCACTAGTGGTCAAAGTATAAAGGAGCACTGAGAGAAGATGGGGGCATTGCAGAGAAGGTAAAAGAACTCTGCATCGGAGACAGAAACTATAAAGGTTTCTACATGGAACTAGCTCATGCCTGGAGGACATGTAACTCCATAGGAGACATAACAAAGAGATACAGCATCCTGAGTGTTCAAGTGAGGTACTCCAGGTTTGCCTTGTTCCCTGTGTTTCCAGTAAAAGAAGACATTAAGTGAAGCTAGTAGGAGTCAGGTTCAAAGATGGTTTTTCACAAAACCATAAAACATCTTCCCAAAGGATGTTGTGGGTGTTAAATGTTTGCAAAGATTCAATATGAATTAGACAGGTTAATAAAGAAGAAATACACTAGGGAATTTTAAATTAAAATTTTACACCCAGTCCAGGAACTTCCTTGAGCTGAAAACAGCTGAACACCAACTTTTCCTGTCTTGTCCTTCCCCAGGCTTCTTCATAAAATCATAGTTGGAGTCAGAGTATTGAGTGAGACAAACATTTGGTTTGACCAAGTACAAACATCTTAAATGTTTCTAGTAGATATTGTTAATTTTTTTTTGCTTCTATCCTACATGTTATCTTTGCATTTTGGATCCATACAAAAATGGGCAGAATTGCTAATCTCTTTTATTGTCATCTCATTTTAGCTGTAAGAATTATTATTTCTGTTTTAGCTAACACCATCAAGACTTATATAAAGCACCCATGCTCCAATCCTGTAAGAGAAGGAGTTCTTCATTTCTGTGAAATGAGCAGGAGCTGAGAACATAGAGTATTTTAAAGGGCGCTGAACATGTGACAGTGGAAGGGATTTAAGCATCCATTAAGAGCTGCACAGAAGTGCTTTTCTGAGTCTGGGCTCTAAAGGACTATGAAGCTATACAAGGCCTTTAACACATCATTTGGTTGTCAACATATGCTTGCTGGTTTCATCCTGCTTTATTCTGATGTGTGGAGTGTTTTTTTTAAAGTTTAGGATCTGTTTCCAAACAACTGTAGAGTAATCAAATTGTAAAGCTTCAAATGAGCCTTTCTCTTGGAAGATAATCATCACAGCCTAAAGGTTAGGTCAAGAAATAAATTCCTCTTTTAAAAAGACAAAGTTTTTTCCCACACAGAAACCAAAGGCAAAGGCTGGTTTGAATGGTATCTTACACAGTTTCCACAAAAACTGTATGTTGTTTCCTGTTTCAAAATGGGCCTGAACCACACCCTAGGGGTGAATCCTTACAGATGTTCGACAAAGGGATCTAGGCTGTAACAGTTTGAGGCCTTTTCATGTAACAACTATTCTCTGCTTTTGCGTGCTAAAGCCCCCAGAATTATTGCTGAGCATTGCTGTTGACAAAGGATAAAAAAGAACAAAACGCAAAACCTGGAGATGGCAAATAATTACTGGGAATCACTCAGAGATGATGTAGTGCTTTAAGCTTCATTTACATTTACTTCTGTTTCAGAAAAAAACCCAAGTTATTCTTGCAAAAGGATCTAGAATATGCAATTTGAAGGAAGAAAGTAAAATTCCAAACTAGGTTAAAAAAGGTGACTATAAAACAGCATTTAAAAAAGGGGTTGGGCCAATTCATAGCCACTTCAGTTGCAGTTCCTAAAATATTAGAGTGAATTTTCTACTTAGGACACTGCAAACAGTTGAATTGGAAAGTCCTATTTTAAAGTGAAAGCCTGTTTTTCATAGAACCCTTTATAGTACTGAAAGAATACACAAGCTTCTGATCTTTAGAAAATGTATGTGCCTTCTTCCTGGTCTGAAAAGATATCAAAGAAAAACAAAACAGAGAGGATTCTGGGAAACTGTCTGCAAACTACCTTTTCCCTAAAGCCAGCTTTAAATGTCAGGATTTTTTTAGACTACTGATTGTCCCACAGTACTTAAACAACAACAAAGTTTGATGCTGGCTCCTCACATTTTCTCCAAACTTATTAAAGTGGTGCTTTTGTAAGCAAAATAAAAGAATTCTTGCTCAGAGTATATGAGTTGAGCAATGAGAATCCAACCAATAGATAATCATCTCCAGACAAAAGGAGTAACAAAACCTGAAGGTAACGATGAGGATTTTATACAATTGCCTTACCACTTTTACACAACTCTTTTGAGTTCATGTTGAATTTTTGCTCCATTCAGTATCACCTGTATCATCAGTGGTTCCACTTTGGCCTCTTACACCTCACTTATCTTTAAAGACTTTCTCAAAAATGCAGAAAAACTGCATTTAAAGAAGACCAGTGACATAACTTATAACTCCCTCCTTAGTTCAAAGCATTCTATCTATTGTGAATGTCACACACTTAGGAAGCTCTATTCTGAAATCTACTTTTTAATCATAAAGAAGCTGTCTGGAATGTGAGAAGAAATGCATGATTGCACCACACTAATCAAAACTTGTATCCAAAAACTTGTTAAAAACATCTCAGTTTAAAAATCTTTGCCAACACATGCAAGGATAGTCAAGGTTTGGAACAGGCTGCCTGCTGAAGTGCTGGAATCACTGTCTCTGGAAGTGTTCAAAAAAAGTGCAAATGTGGTGCTTAGGGACACAGCTTAGTGGTGGACTTGACAGTGTTAGGTTAAGGGTTGGACTCAATGATCCTAGAGGTTTTTCCCAAACTTAATGATTCTAGGATTCTTTGAATTTTTTTTAATGGTTTGGGAAGACATTTTTGCTTCTTAAAAAGTTGTTTATTACAGTTTCCATTACTATTATTACTGTTGTCATTAACACCGTGTTCACGTGCACAAGCATATTGCTGACTTGGATCCCCTTATTTCACCAAACAATAAAAGCAGTTTTTTCATTATCTCATGAATTATCAGAAGCCCATCTAGTGGACCTCTCTTCAGTGAATTAGTTTGTTTCCATTCTTCACTCCAAACCATAACTGCTGACTTCAAGAAGCTCCTGTGGGAGCACAGTAACATACAGTAACATAACATACAGTGTCATCTAGTCTTCACACAGTAAGCCTCAATGTTTTTTCAAACACAAACATCTCTTCTAAAATGATAGCAACTGAAGCAATGGGATCTGTAAGAAATTAGAATAATATACAACATGGCAAATTCTCCCTTCTTTTTCTCTGCATGTGACATTCATTTATGCCAAGCAATATTTGTGTTAACCAGTAACTGTGTGACAGAGGACTACTAGATACATGTCTGTGAGGGGTGATCTAATCTCTGCTGTCTAATCTCCAATGCAACGTGACAAGGGCATCAGCATAAGAAGGTTGGTTATATATATATAGACCTTTACACCTTTACAGAATTAAAAAAAAAATTCAAAAGGTGAATATTATTAGCTATTCTAACAATTTTAAACACTCTTTCTCCCCCTAAATATTTTTTTCTCTTCATTCAAGAAGTCTCCCCTACAGTCACTAAATCAATCTATTATGTATTTATACACCCAACTGCCTCTGGCCTAGCCATTTTCAGCAGGTCATTATTAACTGTTGACTTCAAAATTACTAGTAGTGCAGTGCTCATCGGGTTGGTCTGGCATGTTTTTTTTAATATAAACCTGCCTTACCTGCTTTCACTTAGCCTCTGGCAATTCAGCACTTCCACAGTTATTGTCCATGGTGACTGGAAAACACTTTCCTAAGATCTGCTTTTAGCCACACAGCCTCCAGCCTAGTTTTACTGTCATCAAATCCAGCCTTCACACAGTCAAACCAATCTCTTTCCTTCTTTCTCCCCACATACGTTGTCTTTTCTTACAACCCAGTGTTTGACATTTAAATTATCTTCTGTTTTGGAACTACAAATACCTGGAAAAGTAAGCCTTACCTGGCACTGAAAATGGAGTTAGAGTGTCCTGTTCATTTTCCTCCTCTTGGTTTCCCACAGGGATGTTTCCATTTTCAATGTTCTCTTGTCTCCTGTTCTGAAGTGCTTTGCTTGAACCATTGGCAGACTGGATTAACCGCTGACGCTGCACAGTGTCAAAGACAAAACTGCCATAGTTTGGAAAACATTTACTTTGTGAAATCTTAGTTTTGCTGTCTGTCCAGCCCCAATCCCATGAGCCATGAAGTTTCTCCACAAAGCTTTCTTTTCAGTCAGCAACAAACTTGTCAGTGGCCTACCTGTCTTCATCAGGCTAGTTTTGTCCATCCACCTCAAAACTAATGGCAGGAGTCTTCCAAGCCACGATGGAGGAAGTTGTAGTATTTGTTCTTCCACACCATGTTTTAATGAATGTGGTTACTCAAAAGCACTTCTCACTCAACAAATCCCACTCAAACCAGCAACAGCACCATAAACTAGTTGCAACACTCAAGACATCTCTGCACCATTAGAGTTGGCTTATGAATGACTTATTACCCAGGAACTCTCCTTCTCAGATCCAACTGTTCTCCCTCCTTCTGATCTCCATTCACTGAGGTAAATGTAAACATTTCACTTTTAATTTCAAACACAAGACTAATCCCTGTTGCCCTTGTCTCAGTATATACTTTCCTGAAGCTCATAACTGGCCCTGCAGACATGTGTAAGACTGCTACAGTTCCAACAGACAGTACAACAATTACAGGGATAGGTTTTAAACATCAATATATATATCCATTTATGAACTGGAGAATGTGAGATGTAACAGTAAGTTCTTTTATTAAAAAAAAGAATATTTTTAGTTCATTAGATAATACAGGGCCAATAAATGTTCTCTTTTCATGACAAATGATTGAAAATTCGTAAAAAGTGCTCTGAAATGCCCTGAAAAATAAAGTAACTGCACAACATGTAAGAAAAATTTTGAAAGCAGTATTAACACACTATAATGAAAAACAACTATGTGTCCTGCCTGATCTTCTGCCCTTGACCATAACACCACCAATCTTTCACTATTTTACTGTTAAACTGGACTTTTGTTACAAACATATTAATGGTACTTTTAGTGGGGCATATTCACTATGCTGGGTAGACACATGACCCCTACTATGTTCAAATTCTAGAAACTTGCTAAAGCTTGTACTTCCTAACTACTGAAATCAATTTGTTTCTCAGAGTAAATACCTCTCGTATTTGATATTGTAGGAGCAAAGGATAAAATCCTGCCCTCATAGAACCCAAGGTTGGCAGGGCAAAAATTTCACCCCAAGTATTTCACGTTAGTTCAGAACAGCATCACTTGGCCAGTCCTGCCACTTCAGCTTCAGGATATGGAACAAGCAATATACAGTGGTGACAATATATCAAGTAAGAGTGAACTGAAACTGTCCAGGGCAAATTCCCCTCATGAAAATATTTTGGCCTATTTTTATTTTGAGCTGAGGACTACAGTGAATACCAAAGAGGCAGGCAAATCTCTGCAGTGATCCTGAAGCATTGCTAATATAAGAGCAGTTCTAACAGAATTTTTGTTGCGCTGTTCATTATCCTTTCTTAGCCTGACCACTTTTGTAATGAGCAAAACCAATTCTTGTGCTGCAAATAAATTCCAAATGTGCACACATACACACACACCTCCCAAAATAAACATCTTCTGTCAGGGAGATAAGGTAGTCCCTCCTTCTTGACTGCTATCCCATTAAAACAGGCAGCATCACCAGTTTGGAATCAATCTTCAAATCTGCTGCGACAGCTCTATTCCACCCCCAGAAACATGGGAGAATCTACATTCCAGAATTACTATGAGCACAGCTCTTTGGTAATCCCTCTGCCTCACGGTCACTTACTGTTTTCTTAATGAACCTACCTCATTAATGATGAGTCTGCTTGCCATCCTCATTCTGGTGCGTGGTCCAAACTTATTCGTAATCATAATCCGTAAGCCAGCTTCAGGGAACCGGTATTTGGGGGGACTGGAGCAGATGATCTCATCCACCATCATAACACTATTTTTGCCATACTGCTGTGTCCCCTTCACTAATGATCACAATGGACAGAGTTAGCAGTGTAATTGATCTTACCATGCTTTCCATCACCAAGAGTCCTTCTTTTCAGACTCAGGAGGGGGTAATAGTCATCTGAATGCTTGAATTTATGAGTGACTTTACTGTAATATTTCTGCAGCCTGATGAATCTCCTCATCAGTTGTGCACTTTGTTCAGATCACAAGCTGGAAAGGGATTTCACTCTACTAAGGTAGCCACCAAGCCACTTTCAGGTAAGTGGGAGTAGTTTTTACCCAGCCATTCATGCTGTAGTGCCAGTTTGCTTTGCTTATGTCCCACTACGGTTTTGTACATCTTCTCTAAAAGCACTTGCACTGTGGCAGTGTAGACAGCACTCCTGAAACTTCTAAAGCTATCCCATTGGCTCAAGCTGCTGCACATCCAGGAGTCCCTAATGTTGTGCTCACTCCTTCCGGAAATCTTAACCAATATCTCTAACATAGCAAGATTTGAAACGATTAAAAACAATTGTCAGGAACAAATGCATGCTATAAGGAAGCCTTTGTTAATATAAAGGAACCTATACCAAGGTTAAGATTACAAGGTTAACCAAGTTTCACCATGTTAAGAACAGAGAGAGACAAAATTATATTGGGAATCAACACAAGTACATGCAAGGACTTCAAGAGCTCAACAACAAACCAATATTCTCACAAATGCTACAGACTACACACAGAAAGCAGAGCAAGGCTCAGCAGACAGGAGACATACCCATATGGTGTTAGAAAGCAGGGCAGGAAATATGCATATTACTGTAATAAATATTAATTACTACATAGCATATTGTATAGGAAAAAAATTCTTTGCTGCTTGCTTTCTGCTTTGCTTAGCTTGGCCTCCCCCTCTCCCTCACCTTTTGCATTGTTACTTACATTAAGAAGAGGAAGAGAATTTAGGAGGTAGAAGTGAAAGATAATTAGTGCATGGTTCCAGTCAGGAAGCAAAGGAAATCTAAGAAAACATTCAACTTAAACAATGGAATTAAAATGGACCCGTTCTAAACACACAGTAGTCTATATTGTTATTTTTTTGCATTGTTGCAGTGTTGAAGTATTTTTGTTTTTCACGAAAAAGATTGGATCCATTCATGCACCTAAATCATGCATTAAAGGCTTTGCTGTCTCAAGCATCTCTAACATATCTGAAGTTGAAGAAATATATCCTCCATTATGATTCAGCAAGAGAAACCTAGCAAGCTTTTAAATCACCAATAAACATCTGTAATTTTTACCCTTCAGTATTTGAGTTTCTTGCTTTGTTTCACTAAAATGAGTTTTCAATGAGTACACTGGGGTCACCTGAAGTGTCATAAAGAGGTCTTTCATTTCACAAAGAAATGTGACCTACTCAAAGAATCCACTCTATAGTCTTGTCTTTCAGCTTAGTATCTGTAATGCAGAATAGAACTAGCAGTAATTTTACATTTGCTAAATGTAAAGGAGCAATTATCCTCCCCCCACCCTAACACCTAAACCAAATTAACCTCGCTGAGTACTGCAGCTGATGACACAAATAAGAAGAACATCCATTACACTGACTCTTACAGTTTAAAGTTTTCTGTGAAGGCATATATAGCCAGACATGCTTCTTAGGAATCCATCCCCACAGAAGAGGTTACCCAGGAACCAATCCTCACAGAAGAGAACTCAACCACATCAGCTTAAAATTCGCTTTAGTTAGACAAAGAAAAAGAAATGTTTGACAGTAATGCTGGTAAGGCAAAAAGGCCAGATATTAAAAGTCTCATGAGATTAACTGCTCTCAAGTGAGTTTCTCCAAAGAAGTACCCAAAATGCATCATCCTACAATGTCATGAAAAACATGGAAGCACTGAAGTTACTCTGAAATTGTTTCTTAGAGCCCTAAGAAAATAGTGAGTAAACTGTAAGTAAACAGTAAACAGTGAGTAAAGTACCATGATAAAAACTGATATAGAATACCTCACAATTAATAAATATAAGTAATTGCAGGTATTTTGACTTAATTGCAGCACATTGCTCTTATAATTTTCATAAAAGCTTTTCAGTCTGACTCTCTATGCCTATAAATATACATATATATATTAGCCTCATATAGTATGGACTCCACCTAAAACTTGTTTTAAGAAATATGAAACAGAGAAAAGCCTTTTCCACTTCTCCTTTGTGATAATCCTTAGTAAAAATATCCATTGAGAACAGCTTTTTTTTTCAAAAATCTTACCTAAACATTCTGCTCACTACAAAGGCTTATCACCAACAACCCTATCAAAATCAACAGAAAGCTTCTTGATGACTTTAGTTCTGATCAGGCCCTCAGAAACCCATGTTTTTCCAAGTTTCTGGTTTCAGGCAAGAATTGAACCACGCCACCTGGTGGAAATTTGGGTTAACATAATAAAAGCCAAGGGCAGTACATATTTGTACTTTGAAAATAGGAGCAGTATTTACAAAGTACAACTATTTCACCTTTACCTGTGTGTATAGAACTCAGCCTTGAAATGGAATTTTTCTTACAGTGAAATGCTCTCTGAAACTCGAGTGATGGAAGCTTTTATACTGTACCATAGGGAGATCTTAAAAGTAACAAAACTTAAAAGCATAAAAGAGCTTTGCAGTGTGTGAACCCACCTTTTACCTGCACCCTAAGTAAAAGACTAACTATCTTTGGTAGAATGATAGTTCCTCACACCCAAAGCAACTTCCTTTATAGGAAGTAATCAGACTTTTCTCCTGTGGAAAATCAGATAAGGGCTAGACCTATACCTAGGTGAAGCCAAGGGAGGTTTTTAGGTGGATCCTGAAAGCTGCTAATCACTGGTTGAAGGTAAGGCAGAGGACAGCTCTAGTTCTCTAGTTCTCTCCCTGCTACTAGCAGTGCTCCTTTCTGAAAGCTGCTGCTGGAAAAGATGCAGCTCATCCTGTAAGATGTTAACTAACAGAGAGACACTGATATGTCATGGCATATTTTGCCTCAACAGGAGAGAGAAGCAAGAGGAAGCCATGTGATGGTTTTCTAGGACAGCTTCTTGACACATAAAGCACCCATCTGCAAAGCAGCTAGGCTAACACTGCCATCTTCCTCTCCCACCGCTCACTCCAAATCCTTAATCTGTTCTTCCTCTGTCCTCTCTCATGCCAGGCACGTTTGCTTTCACCCTTTGAACAATGGTCCCTCCAATGCAGCATGTATTTGTGTGGTGCTGGAGAAGGCAAAGGGAACCTGACTGAAACTGCAGTCCCAGTGCATCTTGAAGGAAAATTAGGGAAGAAATCTGCTGTGGACAGTTGCCAGGGGAGACACCATTCTCCTGAGTCCAAGTTTTTAACAGCTTTCTTGCTTCTTTTCTGCATGTTCTTCACAAGTATTTAATAATCTTCAGATTTCCTGAAAAGGAAATAGGTGGACAGGCAAGCACTCTGTGCTGTCATCCCTTTACCACAAGGGCTAGAGAGGAGAGCCTGCTGGGAGATGACATCAGAACCCAACAAATGTCTCAGAACCCACTAATGTCTGGGTTCATTAACCTTTTCCCATAACCCCACTTAAATACACAAGCAATACCCGCCCTAGGAGGTATCCTCTGAACCTTGCATGTATGCACCTCCACATCCGAGTGACAGAATTCACTGTACCATAGTCAGTGTTCACAAAGGTACATTATAAAATGAGATGGAAGTATTTCAAAAACATCTTCATTTAATTATGCTACAGTGTCCTATGAGAAGTAATTTTAAATCAGTATTTTCTAAACACCATATCTGAGACCAGAGCAGCAGTGTGCTGTCACTGCCTAAACCTCTGGTAAGTGACAGTACATGCCTTAAAAAAACCCCAATCTAAAAACTAAAAGCAGAAAGAGTGTGATTCTTTGAGTCTGCTCTAAATTCCTGTTTGCCACTATTTGTTATTACATGAGGACCTTTTCAATGCTACCTACATTGCTGATGAGCTCAGCCTTCTAGATGTTTGCAAAGAATACAGCAAGGAGACCTCAATTTTTAAGAGTAACCCAAGTGCTCAATCAATTACATGGTTTGTGCTTTGAAACTAGGAATGATTTTGCTCTACAGAGAAAGAGGGAATGGAATAGAAGAGGGATAAGACAAAGATAAAAAACAGGCTTACAAAAAAGGCAAAAATAGTCAGGTATCTTTGCTTATTCTCAGTACCAGAAGCTGGATATCATCTTCTACCCTTTATGACAAAGACACAGATAGCAAAGAACCTGAATTTCTCTATTTTACATATGTGCTTGGCAATGTATACAGAGCTATTAAGGCATGTGAAAGCCAGTCTTCTGAGGATCTGAACTCAATATGTAATCCCTCTTGCTCACTGATCTGCCCATGTCTTCTCCTTCAACATTCACATCTCACCTTCTAGTTCCAAACTAATTTTTGAAGTGAAAATTACCTTCTTCCTGGCAAAAAAAAATTTTTTCTTTCTCAGTGTTGTAGCTCATCACTGGAGATAAAAAGGCAGTAAAATTGCCAATGTGCAAAGCAGCTTGTTTTCAGAATATAAAAAAAAAAATCTTTTTTTTAATCTGGCAGTCTGACTACTGAATTATCAAGTTAACACTGCTTATGATTGAATAGTAACACTGTTTTGATCCACATTAAAGAAATAAAAAGGATATCTTGTGAACTATGCTTTTTCCAAGTCCTGTCTGCTCAGCCTTACCTTTCCATAGTAGCGGAATGGATGGGTCATCACAACTGGAAGCATAATATTTATTACCATCTTCCAGCTCGTTGACTGTGTCACCATTTCCCACATTCTTGCTTCTAAGAGTGAAGAAATTTTGCATCCTCACATTGTACCTGAAAGTGCAAAGGAAAGATCTGAAAAGGTTGCATTTTGCATTTTCTTGGCAAATTTTTAAGTGTCTGAGAACAGCTTATGCAGGCAAGCAGTAAAGCCAAGACGCATGTTCTCTGACAGCTAATGGGAAGTGAAGAGAAAGGACATTCAGTTCAGTGGCAAGCTGACAGGAAAGCAAGGACTGCACCTATCTCTCATGACATACAGCAAACTGCAAAAACGCACTAGAGCAGATTTAGTGAAGGCAAAACACTGGAGCTCTGGATTTTGGAGCCAGGACATTCACTATACAGCAGCTTCTTTCCTCCTGCATCAGCTCGCAATTCACCTCACTGTTTCTCTCAGTACTGTGTTCCCTTTGTGGGTTCTTGAGTATTTCCAGGACTGCTGACCATACCCTTCTGAAGACAGAATACATCTACTTTAGCACTAGGGTGAGATCTAAGAGGGCTGTCAATGAACTCTGCTAAGACTTGATGTAGGAGAAAAGCGAGTTCCAAAAGGGTGATTCGTGAGGGGAAGGCACCAAGGCATAAGTCTAAGCAACTTGAAATAGAAGAGTGGACTCACAGACACTTGAAGTAACAGTCAGACCTCTGACTCTCCTGTCAGAGGCAGTGACACAACAGAAGAACATGTCAGTATACAAGCTGCTATGAGATGGTCTGAAGATAAATACATGCTTAGCAGTCTGTCTGATGTTCCTTTACCTTGTTCTTCAGCGAGTACAAAATATGTGTACAAAATAGCTGACATGGTGTGTGCTTACAACCCAGAGTACCTGGTGGACTTTTCATGTAACTTTGTATAAATGATATTTTCTCTCAACTTTTTCTGAAAGCTACTTTACCTTTGTGCACTATGAAAAGGATGCATGAAAATATTTGCTGTTGATTGAGCACAAATCTAGAAAGAAACTGAGTAAGCGTGAAAAAACAAGTGATCTTACACAGAAACATGACTGGTTGTATTGTCCTAATGCAGGAAGGCCAAGGACAAAACCAGACCAAAAGAATGAAGGTCAGTTAACACTTAAAAGGCATACCAAGGAGAAGCACTTACTTCATAATAAGTATGTAGAAAAAATACATAATGATGAGTACAAGGCTTTCCCACCTCAAAGAGACAAAAAGAAGTGTTAGAAGGCCATTTAAACAGCTGTATGCTATACAAGTTTTATGTAGGAGTGTGCCTTAAACATCTGGTACAAGTCACATTTGTGTACACCAAATTCACATCATTAAGATTAGATGGTGTCTCAGCAGAATGAAGGGGGAAGAAGACTCTCAAGTTTCAATAAATGTGCAAATAAAATGCAGTGCATATACTTCAGAAATGTGCAGATTGAAACCACAGCTACCCTCTGAGGATCATAATACCAAGGCCTTTTGCGATTTCAGTGCTGGAGCACAGGCCAAGCACTCTGAGAGCACTCTTTCAAAGATGCTTCTGTTTTGGGACACCTAGCATGCTCATAAATGTCAACAGTCAGAACCAGAGCAGAGGCACTTTGGTTACCCTCTCTGCACATGTGAATCTTTAGGCCTTATGTATAGCCTCTGTACTTTAATGTTTCCAGGTTTTTACATTTTCTTTTAGTTTTCCCTGATCCTCATAAAAACTAAAACTAAAGAAAATACATAGATGTGAAATCCAGCTCATACTCTCAGTGTGTAGGAATGAAAGTCAATTACACTGCAACTCTATTTACTGATCAGCCTCATGGCAAATACAGAACTCTATGGAATAATTTACACAACTTACCATTCTATTTTCTCATCATATATGAACTAGAAGGAGAAAAAAGGAAACACATAAATTGACCATTTCTCTGATCTATGTTGCAAAAGAGTCAAATTGTTTAGCAAATATCAGCCATATCTAGCCAGACCTACTCGAGTTTTGACCCTTTCTAATCAGAACTTCCACTGTATGGATTGTGCCCCTCATAAAACACAAACCTTGTGAAAAAGGCTTAGATCCCTGTCAGTGACAGTTATAAATACTATTCAGTAAAATGGTGCAAGCATGCAAAAGACAGATACGTTCACACGTACCCACATGCTGTGCTGTGTAAATGATAGCAAAGTCATTTATTCTGAAAAGACTTATTTCTGGAGTCCTTTTAAAAGTTAGACTAGTTTTAGCAGAAAAGGCAGCTATTTTACTTCTG